>NC_056725.1:1727836318-1727886318 GCF_019279795.1 Protopterus annectens
CACTGCCACAGTGTACAATGCTGTATCCGTTATTTTAATGCACATGGAATGCTTTTATACAGTTTAGGTATCGGATTGTAGTGTGGGACTTAAGTTCAGTCAGGGATTTGTTTAGCATCCCAATTTCTACAGAATCACAGCACAAGTCACTGGCTTGGTTTAATGGACAGTCTATGAATTTTGTTCTCTTTAGAATTATACAATGGTAGCTTGTTAGTATGCAAAAAATGTGCATGCAGATTGGTCAACGCAACCTATACTTTCCAACTTTATAAGTGCAACATTTACAATAAGAACCTTTGTCCTTATTTAAAGCTTTGCAGTTTTCTTGAGCTAAGAAGCCAAGAGGTATGTATGGAGGGCAGAGAAAATACAAGGCAAATGAGGTATGTCACACAAAATTAAAAAACATACCTGATTTACTTTGTATTTTTGCCCTGTCTCTCTCATACCTATAAACTCTCCAGATTTCACAATTAAAAAAAAAAAAAAAATGGCGACTTTCCTTTCTGCGTTGCTTGTTTTCCAAAGCACTGATGTGTTGTGTAAGCAGAAGAAATTATGCAAGTCCCATATACATACACAGTCTATCAACAAAGCAGAAGAATGTGGAAACAACACAGAAAAATACCATGCATTATTTAAGGCAAGTAAGTCATTTCTTTCTTAAGTAATGTCATTGTATAATAGGAATAACTGATTCATGGGTGCAGATATATTGATCATTTACACACGGCTGCCTTTATTTAATCACTTGGGCTTCACTGTCGTGATTAAACCACACCAACCCTGAGTAAATGTTCTTTTCGGTTATCGCTAAAGGAATCCACACTATGGCTGCATCTTCTTCTAAATATCAGATACAGACATGACGGTATCACTAGTCCTTCTTATGTTAGAGAGTGGTGACATGGGGACAACCATGGAAATTTACTTTTAAATTCCAAGTCCTCACACTGTCCTCA
Organism: Protopterus annectens; assembly: GCF_019279795.1. Lineage (NCBI taxonomy): Eukaryota > Metazoa > Chordata > Ceratodontiformes > Protopteridae > Protopterus > Protopterus annectens. The sequence continues at coordinate 1,727,837,284 of NC_056725.1, forward strand.
GCCAGTATGCTCTTGCCCAATGCCTGGGGATTGTGTCACTGACCTTACATACCAGACATACTTGCTGGACAGAAAAAAAAATCACCCTAAGCTCCAGGACAGTGTCAGCTTAGACATTTTTATACCAGTGACAGTTACACTCTCACCAAACCTGCACACAGAGCACTGTTCATCTAAAGTCCTTTCTTTGTCAGGTTGCCTCCTGTTTCTGTTCATTTTAACTAGCATTCTTCTCATATTCAGACCACACTGTTTACTGGAACTTTAAAGCTACATCTCAAATCTCACTGTCTACGTACACATCTATGTACCAGTTTCATGTGAATGTGTCTCGGTTGTTAATATTGCACTTAATAGTTACCATCCTATCATTTCTTCCACTTAATATACAGTAACAGTATAATAGCCAAGTGGTGAGATCACATTCGTAATGCTCCAAGGTCTGAGCTTCAGTTTTGACCTCCAGTTGTTGTCTTTGTGGAGCTTTGCATACTGTTTCTGTGCCTGCTTGAGTTTTCTCTGATTCCTCCATTTTCTCCCTACGTACCAAAATCATAATAGTGATTTGGTCTGGAGTTCAGTTATGACCTCCAGTCATTGGCAGTGTGGATTTCTGCATTTGTTTTTATCTGACTACTTCATTTTCTTCTTACCTCTCAAAAATCATGCTTAATTCCTTAATTATCCATTTATTTGTAAACAATTATCTACGCCCTTATGATAGGGCGGCTACAGTGGTGAGGGCAGCCACGGTGGTGAGGACTGCCACAGTGGTGAGGGCAGCCACGGTGGTGAGGGTGGCCACGGTGGTGCAGCGGTTAGTGTTGCCACCTCACAGCATTAGGTTCCCTGGTTTGATTCTCGGCTGGGGTGCCTTCTGTGTGGAGTCTGCATGTCCTCCCTGTGGTCGCGTGGGTTTCCTCTGGGTGCTCCAGTTTCATCCCACATCCCAGAGACATGTGGTAGGTGGACTGGACACTCTAAACTGGCCCTGGGTGTGAGTGCATACCTTCTGTGGAAGGTTGGGCGCTGGGCTGGCAACTCAACACTGTGAAACTCCACTGCCAATCATGAGTGGACAGGTGACCTGCTGTAGCGACCCCTAACCGGGAAAAACTGAAAGAAGAAAGATCTATGCCCTTATGATACAGGTCATCGTTAAAAATAGCTCAAGAAGAGCTAGTTAACTTACCCCCATTAACAAGTAAATTAAATTTAAATTAATTTACATTTTTGTCCTATTTGTTACATTTCATAACTGGATAAGTGCATTGATGCAGAGGCACTTGTCTGGTGTGATCTTAGCCAGATGCCAGCATAGTACAAGAACATTTTTGCAAAGCAGCAACGGTAGCCTATATCAAGGGAAGTTAGTCATATTTTCAGATAGGAAATGAGTAAAAATAATAATGTAAGGAATGCAGACTTTCTGACAACAAATGCCTTAAAGATTCAATGCAAGAAATACATAGGAATATCAACAAGTAAGTGTGCGACTATGCGAGTCTGATGTTACCAATATTTAAAGAGAAGAAATCGTCGTTGTAGTCTGTTGGTGGATCATAGTTCTGAAGTAATAGTGATGAAAGAAGAGAGAGACTGTTGCTTTGGATTAAGTTGCTGCCATGTAGAAATACAGATATGGGTGGTTGAATTAGTACAGGATATTGATAGATACTGACTTATTTATTTATGTATTTATTTATATACTGACATTTGATTACTAGGAAAGTCTGATTGGGTAGGAGTCTATTTTAAGAAGAGGCCCGGGGAGAAAAGCTCCAAAGTACAGTTAATAAAAGAAAGGATTTATTGAGAGGAGTAAATCATTTAGGGTAAGTAGAGGCAATTAGTAAGAATTAATAAGTTACTAATTGTCATATATGGACCAGTTACTGTCAAATCTGATTTGTAGCTCCTTAAAATGATCTATTAAATAGGATAGTATTCTAAACGAATGACATTGGACATACTTGATTTCAACAGGCTAACCTGGTATATTGAAGAAGGTACCTCTCTTTTTATAGGTACTTTTTAAGGGATTTTCTGAATTTTGGGAGCTTGTTTGTAGGTAGGATTTTGAATGATAGTGTTCCATGTTGCTGGACTGATTTTTGTAAAGGCTTTTTCTGCTGCTACTAGTTTATCAGAGGTTGTAGGGAACAGTTTTTCATCTTGGCTCATAGGTGATATAAAATGTTTATGAACTGTAATTTGATTTTTAAAGAAGGACAGTAGTTGTAATGGTTATGTTTAAATGTTAATTTATTTAGCAGGAAGGTTGCTGTGACTGGTATTGTTAGTAGTTAGACGGTGTTGCACATTGTAAGGGGCTAAGATGAATTAATCTTAGTATTTTATTTTCTACCTTATGGAAGATTTCTGTGCTCCTTGCTGATTGTATGACACTAAATTACGGACATATTCTAACCTAGAACATAGGTTGCTTATGGCAGTGCCTTTCCTGGCTTCATTTGAGAGATGTTTGAAATTCTGTATGCTGCTTATACCTGGTTTAACAGTTTTTGTGCTTGATTTTTACTGTGAAATGTGAATGATGAATGAAAAGATCTAATATAATAAAATAATCAAAATATTTTGTTGGGTAACTATGAGAAGGGAATGCCAGAGTTTGATAGTGACGTACATTTTTTACCCCGTGTAATTCTTTTGGTTGTCCCTAGATAACATAACTCTTGCTTTTTTTGGTATGTACACAAAGCCTGTTTTGCTGTAGTCAGTTCCATAGCTTTGCAAAGTACTTTTGTAACAGTTTATTTAAATCTGCGATAATGAGCTATAATTGACATTAACTATATCATTTGCATATATGTAATATCTTCTCACACCCCAAATGTGATGCGTTTAATCTGATGTTCAGTGATATCTGTTCTATAGTTATATCACTTCCCTGGAATTTTATGATTCTTTCAATCAGAATAAGACAGTTTTTTTGTTGACTCGACTATGAAACACCAACTTCCTAAATGTCACAGTGTAAAAAGGACCAAAAAAATAATGTCCAAAAGGAAAACGGTAAAAACATTATTTTTATCAATTTTTTGCAGGGGTACCGACTCCAAGATCACTCCATTTCAAAAAAAGGAGAAATTTCCCTAAACAAGTGAAACATTGCAAGGTCACAATTATAAATTACACCAGCAATGATTTTCTAACGGAAAAGCAGTTATCCTTAAGCCTTTCATGCTTTTTCTGAGATATACTGAAAAATAAGCACTTTCACCTCAAGCATGTGTAGAGAAGCCATTGTTTTGTCATCTCTACCTATTTTATGTTTATGTGCTTACTTTTTTGTTGATTCGTGGCATGGGGTTATAGATGAAAAAGGGTCCTTTTGTCTAGTCTTCTCACCTGGTTAACAAACAACCTAAGCAAATAAATAAAGACAGTTTAGTCTTGAGAAGTTTGAGGGAGATTGTTAATTAATAAAGAGAATGCAGGTGGCCTAAGGAACAGAGAACTGCTGTACTATGACTATACACACACGCACACACACACACACACACACACACACACACACACACACACACACACACACACACACACACACACACACACACACATGCGCATGCATGCGCACATACCAACCCATTACAGAAGTGTGATGGATTAAGAGCAGAGCAATTGTCTCTTCCTTAGCATATTTTCCATCAGAACCATTCCTGCTGCCCATTTGTTCTGCCACTGAATGTATTTCAGCTCAGTTACATTACTACTGCAATCTGTTTAAGCTTGGGAAAGTATTTTATATGTAATTTAAACAGATTTGGCCCCCTGCCTTGGGAAGTTAATGGAATGTTTTCCTTTTTATTGTATTATTCTGACAGGGAGGCTTTGACAATAAGCTCAGGTGGTATATGCAGATAAGAAACTGTAAGTAAATAACCTTAAACATCCCTGGGGAAGGGTTTCCAGTAAATGAAATCATATGCAGTCCGTAACATCTATACATTTATCCTGTGGCATACAATTCCTTGAGAAATAGACATAAATAATACTTTTTAAATCCTTGTAATTGTTGTAGAGAGAGAGGGGACAGCAGCAAGTTTGCACCCACTGCAATTAACCTACTGATGCTTAAGCAATAACACTGTGCTTCACTGGCTGTATCCTATCTCTTGCTAAGAAGATAGTTTACTTAAACTGTTTGGTAATGTTTGCCATTGGAATGTGTAAGATAAATCTTGCAGTAGCTATGGTGAGATTCTATGGATGTGAACTGGGTGCCGTGAAAGTCTGCATTGAACAGGTTGGAGTCACATGCCTGAGACTGGTAAATCTAATGTCAGTGCATTTCATCCCATGGGCACATGTTCTGTGATGAATGCCTCCTGACTTTGTTAGGTCATTCATCTCAACAGCTGAGCTATGTTTAATTACATCCCCCCCACTTTGCAGTGACCGGTATGGAGGAATCTGCAGCTTTGGCAAATTTACCCAGACTGCAGATTGACATAGGTGATTCTTGAAAACCTTCCTGCTTCCCATGCATTTCACAGCAGATGTGAACCTAATGTACTTTTTGACAGATTGCTTACTGAATTGTGGATAACTGGTGTGACTCATCTGCTAGGCAGAACAAACAGATTAGTTGTGTGTAATCCATCTTCTTGGCGAATCCTGCCCAGAGTTGTTAGTTTCCTCTTTTTATGCATTTATAAAAACATTGTTGCATTATTTTTGCCTGTTTCCTGTTTGGGTAACATTTCTTATTCCAAAAGGTACTTAAAGATTTAAACATTTTTAACTTCTGACTAACTACATGAGAAAGGGTGGAAAGTTGGAATGTATTGTTGTTTAGTGTGACAAAGTTATTAGTATTGAATAGATCAGATTAGGTGATGTTACATTATATCAGTGAAGTATAATGTGATCGCACAGTCAGTGGACTGCATTTCTCTGGTATTCTGCTCCTCAAAACTCATTGCCAGAGTCTAGTATGCAGTGAAACAACTCCGATGGATGACACCATTGTTGCATGTGAAAATATGAGTGAGTATCGATCACTAGTGTTTCCTGAAGAAGCCTGTCTCGTACACATGTAGACACATACACGCATGTATTTATCTATCTATCTATAGATAAATATGCGCGCACACACACACACACACACACACACACACACACACACACACACACACTGTACATATAGAAATATACACACACACACACACACACACACACACACACACACACACACACACACACACACACACACACACTGTACATATAAAAATATACACACAGACACACACACACACACACACACACACACACACACTGTACATATAGAAATATACACACACACACACACACATATATATATATATATATATATATATATGTATATATATATATATATATATATATATATATATATATATATATATATATTAGCAAAGCATAACAAAGTATAAATACACAGTTACAGACTCCAATGACAGCGAAGTAATGCATGTTATGCCATAACTGATACATTATTATTTATGATCATTAATAATGCAGTCTTGCTCCTTTGTATAAAGAGGTATTGTATCTCACATAAAGGGATATATAAGATGGTAATGTAGGGGAAGTGGTTGCCTAATTTGTTAGAATCAGGTATAGGTTATGTGCAAGCCTCCATATCTAAATCTGCATGCTAGTAATTACCACACTGATTGTAAATGATACTGTGTCTTCATAATCCTTTTAAATGAAATGGTGCAAGAGCTTAAATAATGCAGAGTCCTTATTAGAAAGCCTGTTAAAGTTAGGGCTAAAGAAAATACAAGTCCATGGTAATGTATGCCTTGCCAACCTCTTTGTCCGTAAAAGTCTTCTTCTGCTAATCATGACTAGTGTGAGCTGGCAGTACCATAAACAGTAACAGAGTGCTTGGGTCACTGGTCTGCAGAGTTCTAGGGTTTACTGGTCTGCAGAGTTCTAGACAGCAGATTGTTTCAGTGGGGCTGAACAGTCTGTCACAAAAAAAAAGGACAAGCAATGATATGCACATCTTTACTCTTGCCTCACGTTCTGACCATTATTTCTAACATCAAGTACTGTAGTTTATAATGATTGACAGATACAATTGTAGTTGTCCTTTAGGGTTAGGCTGGCACACTTTGGCTTTTCTGAGTACCCTAACATTCCGACTTGGATTAATTACTGCTTCCACTCTAGACATTGCAGGCTGAGTACGACCACATTGTTCTGCTAAGCAAAGGCTCAGGTCAGTGATCAGACAGAGCTAATGACAACATACTATTGGTCACTGTTGCTCATTCTTCTACCATTGGTACTTGGCTACCTGTTCAAGCCTCCTGTGTTCCACATTGCTGCAGACCCCAACCAACTGATTAGCATGCTATTGTGTCACTTCATGAAATGTGTGTAGCATGCATTGTGGCACTTGGTGCTTTTACCTGAACAATTTTATTCTTTTCTACTGAAGGAGACAATATGACCTTGTGTAGTAAGCAATTCATATAGAACACAGTCTGAATCCTTAAAAATTAATTGCTATGACAAATGTAAGATATAGCTAGGAAAAGTTATAGCTGTTTCTGAATGATAAAACCTATATGTATGTTTTTCTCATCTGTATCATAAATGGTGATAAAATGGCAGAAACCAATTTATATATGAAGCCTGTTGTATAAACTGCCAATCACTCAGAATACTTTTCAGCCTATAATAATAATAGTAATAATAATAGTAATAATAATGTTATTGCTACTCCGATTATATATTACACATACAACTATTTTGTCTTACCCATATGCAAATTTTACCTATAAGATGTTTTACTTAAAATAATTGCCTTGATGTATACATTTCAAAAATTAAGGTCAACATTGAAAGAATACCTCCATTTTGTCACCTTTCACCATAAGAACACATTCTATGAGTGTAAGATTATATTTCTAGAGCATACCTACTGTTACACCTACACCCAACACCATGACGTTGCAATTCCATTTCATAACCACTGGTCCTAGTGATTGGTGACTTGCAGTAAAACTTGAAATAAAAGGTGTTTCCTTTAGATTATCTTTGTGCTATCCATTGTTACTACATCTAAAGTGAGAATTAAAAAGAAAGAACACAGTATGACAAAGGAATCTTTAGCAAAGGAGCAGGACAACATTCAAAACCTCAGGATAATAACAAAAATTAAAAAAATAAAAACATGAAAAAAATATGCCTTATATGGGACAGACTGAATCTGTTCCTGTGACCTGGTTTCTACTTCACACTCACAGCCCACACTAGCAGGAGCCCAGTGATCCTGCTTTAGAAAAGAATGAAATGGAGCAGAACTTCTCAAAGCTCCTCAGTGAAACTCCAACCTCCTGGAAACTGCAGGACTGGCTTCTACATTTACAGGCAATTATCCATAAATCTCCCATTTCAGCTGAAGATAGGAAAGATCACTTCACAAATGGATTCTGGGATTCCTCTTGAGCTCCAGTTCTTATCAGACTAGTAAAACTTACAGAAAGCTCGATACGTATCTGTCCTGAGCATTTATGCATAATTCAGAAAATATTGTTGTCACTTCTTGCTGATACAGTTGTTGTTGAAAGATGCATTTGTCCATTAATTTATGAGAACACCATTTGCCAAACGTCTCCTTCCCCTAACGGTGTCAGTTGTTTTTAACCTACAGTTAACACAATGTAGAAGTGGTTATATTATTGTTTAACCCGCTATAGTACTGAATGACATGATATATGCAGCCTATATTTCGATACATGTTCTGTTGTTTCTGTTTTACCTGAGAGTTTGTACATCATGAGTATACATCAGATTGTAACTGAAAAGGGCCACCTCCATCAAGTTTCCATTTAACTGAAAAATAAATAATGTTACATATTTTAAAAGTGACAACAATGATACCAGTATCAAGGTTTTGTACTAGACTGCACTCTGTTTTCCTGGATCTTGTTTCTTCTTTTTTACTCAGTAGGCTTTTTCCTCTTTCCTTGTAATGTGCACAGTTCCTACTCCTCCTCTGTGGCACATGAATCACTTATTCTGTGATGCTCACTCTGGGAACTATTCCCACTAAACCCTAGCCCCTTAAGATCTCCCTCTCATTCTCTCAGGCAGTGTATAATTTTAAGGTTCACACAGAAAGTATAAAAGAGCAGTGGTATCTGAAACTCCTTCCACGACTTAAGCTGAAATGTATATATTCTACATATGAGTATCGGTCATATTTGTGTTCACTAAAAAACTGATGCATAAAGCATAAACTAGAAAAGATGACTCTTCAAAATACAGATACATTGAAAGTTACTGTGTGAGAGAAAAGCAGTCAAAAACATGTTTTATGCAAAGGCAACCCTCTATACCACCACAGTGTCCTACCTATTATAACATACTCTGACATCATCACATCTCAGTGACACAATCCTTGAGTTCATACAATATTTTTCAACAGATTCCATTTTACTAACATTATATAATTCTACCTAGTGTTTTTTTTTAACAAGAAACATCTTTATTAAATTATCAGATATGACATAAGCAATCATGCATTTATATAAATGAAAACAAACCATACTGACATCATTTTACTTGCAGACATTATACATCACAAACCATATTGACATAATTGTTGTTGCAAACATTATACATCACTTATAATCTATCCAGTCATTGTAAGTCAAACATTACATGGTTCATTCAACTCCTGCCTTTTTTTAAACCTTGCTCCTCCTCTCAATGTACTGTTCCCACAATTCCCATTTATCTGTGTAATTTGGTCCTCCCCTTTTCTAAAGATCCCAATTCCAGTTGTTTTATCTTTGTTACTACAGTCACTACTTCTAATACAGTTAGTTTAGACTTTATTTCCATTTTCTAGTAATTGCTTTTATGGCGGCCACCATAATTATTTTCAGCAAGGCCTTACTATATCTAAGCAATTCCGATTCTGTATCACAGCTCAGAAGAATCATTTCCTTAGTGACAACAATTTGCTCATCCAGTATCTCTGACAGAGTAGTCTGCATAGGAACTAGTCTGCCAACTCATTACAGTCCCAGAAAATATATTTCCAATTACCTGTTTCTTCCCCATCACACCTCTAACATTTGCTATCTACCTGAGGTAAAATTCTTTGCAGTCTACTTGGTGTATTGAAATACCTATGTAACCACTTCCAAGCAAAGATCCTAAATCTTCTAGACTTTGTTGCATATTTGAGAGACATACATATATTCCCCATTATTTCTTTGTGAATTGCTTATCCAGTCTCTCTTCCCAGTCATTCCTAACCTCCTCTGTGTATTATGCAATATTTTGTATGCTCTACTAAATATTCATTTTTTTACAAAAGCTAAACTCTACCAATGCTGGTCTTTTACTTAGGATACTCCTATTTCTTTCTCTTTGCATATATTCTGATATCAGTCCTTGATAGGGAAGGCAATCTGTAGCCTGCAGTCCAAATAAATTCTTGGCATCTTCCCATTCTATTACCTTCCTTCAATAATTATTTTCTCCTGATACCTTCTGGTGCTTTTGCCAGTTTTTTTTTCAATAAATTCCAGCCCCATCTTGCCTATTGTCTGTATCCCTAATTGCAATCAGCCCTATCCCAGGATGCAAAAATCTCCCTTACCAGCCTCAGTAAGAGGCTGAGATCCCTCATAAAATCCTCCAAAGCTAGTTATGAAAATAAAATTGCCAAAGATTCCAAAGACAACCACAAGGCATTCTATGACTATGTCAAGAATCTGGCAATGCTCAGATCTGCTCTGAGCTACAACAGAATGGCATTAAATATACTGATCCCAAGGATATTGCCAGTATCCTGGCAGATCCATTCAGTGCCAACTTCACCCCTTTCACCCCTTAAACGGCCCATCTCAATACCAGAAGATTGCCAAATTCTGGTAATAATGGCCACACAGGTAAAAAAATGCACACTCCAAAGCTAATAATACAGCATCCATGGGACCAGATGACATCCTGGGCTGTATATTAGATGAACTACAAAATGAACTGGCACCTCACCTAAGTGTCATGTTTAATCATAGCCTCACCTCAGGCTTCGTGCCCACTGAGTGGCGCACAGCTAAAGTTATCCCACTCCACAAGGGGGATCCACCTTGGATCCCAGGAGCTACCGCCCCATCAGTCTGATGAGCCTGATCTGCAAGGCCATGGAATGTATTATCATGGAATTTATAAACAAAGACACTGGCAACCTTCAAACACTGGACTCCACCCAGTTTGGGTTCGTGAAGGGCCGATCTTGTCTCCTGAACCTGACTGACTTCTTCGAATCAGTCTCCAGAGCTGTGGACGAGGGTAAGGCGGTCCACACAGCCTATCTGGACCTTGCCAAGCCTTTGACACCACCCCCCACTCTGGAATCATAGATAGACTTACTAAGCTGGGCATTAATCCCTACGTCACTCGATGGGTTGCCAACTGGCTTACTGATGGAACCCACACTGTAAAAGTAGCCGACTCCAATTCCAGCTCCAGACAAGTGACAAGTGGAGTACCTCAGGGTTCAGTCTTGGGACCGCTCTTGTTTGGCATCTACTTCTCTGAAGTATAGGCCAACACTAAGACTCTGGCTAACAAAGTTGGCAGATGACTGCAAACTGGGAGCCATTATTGAATCTCCAAATGATGTGGATACTTTACAAAAGGGCCTTACAGAAACAGATGCTTGGTGCCAGAGCCATGGGCTCAAGCTCAATGTCAAGAAATGTATAGTTATCCTCTTTGGGAAAAAACATGTACCCGTGAATTACCACATAGGTGGCAGTACACTAAACACTGAAAGTGTGATAAGAGACTTAGGGACACAGGTGGATAGAGGTCTCACCTTCGATGACCACATCGCCACAACAGTCAGAAAATCCTTTTATGTGGCACACCTCATCACTAAGGGCTTTTCATCCAGAAAAAAGGAGGTCATTATCCTGCTGTACTCATCCCTCATTAGACCCATTGTAGAATACAACGCCCCATTTGGTATGTACCTCTCAAGACATCTGCAACAACTGGAAAGGCTGCAGAAATACCTCACTGAAAGAATCACATGCCTAAAGCAGATGCCCTACACTGACCACCTTAAAAAACTCCAGCTATACTCTGTCGCATATCGTCTACTCAGAGGCAATCTCTGCTTAACATACAAGGCCATGTTAAACCCAGAGCTGTTGGACATGCTACACTTAAAGAAATCCCAATCCCTCAGAGCCACATGCTCCAGGGATCTAAACCTTGTCATCACGATAAACAAAACATGCTGGAGGGATAGGTTCCTGACCCAGAGACTCTCCAGACTCTGGAATAGACTGCTCATACATGTCAAGCAGAGCACCTCTTTGGCCCTCTTCAAATGGAACCTTGACGATTGGATGGGAGAAAGGAAATTCACCCCAGGGATCATGTCAGTCGCCCTGCTAGACAGGGGTCCAGGGAAGTAAATAGAGTGGGAAGTAATAGACAGGGAATTGTTATGGCTAGGCTTGTATAGGCCCTAGGACTGATAGCCTAGTACCAACCTATGAATCTATAAACCTAATCAGCAGAATCTCCTTTCTCCATTCCAGTGTTGGCTTAGTTCTTAGAATACTTTCTGCTACTTTATGAATATAATATTCTGTGTGGTTATTGTTATTCTCCTTAAGGAACTGCATCCAAAATCGCAGTCTCTCATTGTTTATTGAGCTTCTTCCACATTTTATCATCATCTCTTTCCACTTTGAATTATACGTTTCTGCTTGTGCTATGTATAGGAGCCTTAACTGTGAAGCTGTGAAATACCCCTTCAAATCAAGTAATCCCAACTCACCTTGTTCTATTGGAAGTATCAGCTTATCCCACTTGACTCTTGTCATCTTCCCCTCACAGATAAAATCCTTCAGCTCTTTATTAATTGCTATTCACAACTTTTCCTCTAGCTGATAAAAATATGCCAGACCTGTGTATAAAACTAAAGGGACTAAAAACATTTTAACTACTTGCATCTTGCTATCCATATCCATATAACAGAGCTTCCAATTTCTCAGTTTTTTATTATCTTTTGTTTAGCCTCTTTCCACATATCCTTAGCTGCCACACCAGAATTCTTTGTAATCCATACTCCTAAGTACTTCTTTTTATCATGTCCCCATAAATATGGATATTGCTGAATCAATTTTTGTGGGGTTAAATAATTTACAGCTATTGCCTTTGTTTTAGCTTCATTAATTTTTGCATCCCAAAAAGATTTGAAACTGACTAAAAATGTTCCACAACACTGAAATGTCCTTTTCTGGTTTTATCAGGTATAAAATAATGTTATCTGCAAATAGATCCACCTTGACTACCATACCAAGTATATCCTTGAATTTCTGCGACCCCTTATTTTCTTTGCCAATGGTTCTAAATATAGTGAAAATACCAATGGGGAAATAGTACACTGCTGCCTGGTTCCTCTGCTCAAACAGAAATTATCAGACAGGAACCCACTAACCTGAATTTTTACCTATGATCCCTCATATATCCTCCAATCAACCTTATAATTTTATCAGTTAATGCAAATGTTTCCATTGCCCATCTGATAAACTCCCAGCTTAGTTTATCAAATGCTTTCTCTGCATCAAGACCCATCAACAAAAGTGGTATTTTCTTACATTCTGCTTCCCTCTGGATCATCAATGTTCTGTTAATGTTGTCAAATGTTTGCCTCCCCTCCACAAAACTACATTGATCCATATCTATCACTTTTGGTATCACCTTTAGCATTATTTTAGCCATTATAGATATAAACTCTTTATAATCATGATTTAGGATCAAAATGGGCCTTTATCAAGCTAGATCTGATAGGTCTTTTCCCTCTTTAGTTATTGCACTCACCAGTGTTTTCTTCCAGTATGTTGGTGCTTCTCCACCTCTTAAAATACTGTTAAACAAAATCTTCCAGATTTTTATCATCTTTCCCTCTTAGCTTCCAAATTTCCACAGGAATACCATCTATTCCTGGGTACTTTCCTGTGACTGGTTATACATCACCATTTTTATTTCATCTCCTCCTATCCTAACTGTTAGTTATTGAGCCTCATTGACCTGTAACCTTAGCATAGTTAATTATTCCATAAACATTTATGTTTGTACCTTTTCTTGATTTCTATATTCCTCCACTTTATACAGACTTTCATAAAATTTCCAAAATACTTCTAGCACCTCTACAGGATCTGATGTTATAGTATCTTCTTTGTTATAGGCTTACTAAGCTTGGTGATAACTGTTTCTATTTTCTGTTGAGTCCCTGTGCTAAAAGTGTTTGTGCTCTGGAGTTATTATCAAAAAATATTTGCTTAACAGCAGTCTTTCTAAATTCATGTATATTATCATGGTAATTCCTTATTTTCTGTTTAGCATTCTGCATTTGCTCCTCTTCTTGTTCTGTGAGATTGCCCCTATTCTGCAATACTTTATCATTTGTCAGTCCCTCTAAATAATTCTTGTTACTTCTTAGACATATCGTTCTTGGTTTTATTCCCACCCTGTTTTTAAACTCCACTTTAATTTTATCCCACTTCCTAGCCATATTTTCAGAAGAAATTTCTATGTTCCCTAATAACTGCTGCATAATTGCCAATACCTGTTCCTTAAATTCCTCTCTTTTCAACAGATAGGAGGCAAAGCGCCAGTGCCTCATTTTTATTTCATTACATTGCATTTTTATTTTTGGCGCGGGATCTGAAATAGTTAGAAAAACTTTCAATTAAATGCACATGTTCCTGTGAAGTGTAAGTTCTGTCTAGCCTAGCCCAGTTTTTGTATCTTGGGGAATAATACATAAATTCACTCTGAACTCCTAGTACTGAATTTACATCTTCCATACCAAATATTTTCATAAATTTCTTCAAAAGCCTACCCTGCTTTGTTATATTTTCCCTTCTGGGCTCCCCAACACATCTTTACGGCTGAAAATCTATTTTAAATCCCCACCTATAAGTGATATTCCCTGCTGAAAGCTGATTATTTTTTCCAGAATTTTCTTAAGCTCTATTATATCAGTTTTATGTGGAATATAAATACATGCCAGTGTAATCCTCCTCTCTCGCCAGGAGCCCCTTAGTACTACAAATCTACCATTATTAACTTTTTATCCTTGCCTATCACTATTGGAGCTCCTATTACAATTAAGATAAGTACTCCTCTTTTCTTCTATCCCAGGTATTCCGATGAATAACCATCCTGAAAACCTTTCTTTATCAAATTCACATATTCAGTTATTCCAAATTTGTCTCCTGTAGCATAATTATTTGCACTCTACATTTTAATATAGCTCATTATTTTCTTTTTTGTATATATCTGTGATGCCATTAACATTTAAAGATAATTTAGAAGGCATTATTATGCTAAAAAGTTATTATTCCCACCTTTTATGTGCAACAGATTTTTGTTAAGTATCTATTTACAGCTTTTGTGTTACAATCATACACTAATGTTTGCCAGGTTGATCTTTTATACAACAGTTTCTTGTCGTATACATTTGAACCTATATCACATCTTACAAAACTTTTTTATTTTATTGAAAGCTCTCAAAAAAAAACAAACAAACAAAAAAAAAAAAACAAATAAAAGCCCAGTATACCCCTAAAACCTTTTAACTTAGTATTAACATACTCACATAAAAAACTATAACTATGTACATAGTCAAATAATGAAGTTTTACCCTCCTAATAGGAATTGTTGTCCTACTGAGCCACACTCACAAGCTTGGGTTAACTTAAAAGGAAGGTTATCTATGCTAAGATGCATGGTAACCCTATGCTTCTACTAAGTGCTGTCTGGTTTTGTCTTATCTTTTTTGCTCTCCCAGATGGGGAAAACACTTGAATGCTTTCAGAAAACATTATCTCCTAGCCACTAAAAGAAAGATTCTACAAGCATTTATTTATTTGTTAGTGGAAAGCTTTATTATATTCAATCTTCTTTTTTATTTGCTTTCCTCTTAAAACATTTTACTAGATCAGGCCAAGATCCTTAATTCAGCCATTCCCCTGCGCAGTAATGAGAAAAAGCACATGAACATCAATTGTTCTTATATCATGCTCTTTTGACCAGACTTATCTTCTTTTTTATGTTGCAGTGCCTACGTTTTTTAAAACTGAACAATGAAAAAGAACAAAAGAAAGAAAAAAAACAAAACAAAAGGGGTGTGAAGAAACTGAAAATACTGTCATCTGTGTTAGCATGTCTGGCAGGAGATTTGTGCATATTCTTAGATTAGCTTGTATTGTATGCCAGCATGCTGGATTGAGAAAATGTAAATACGTTTAAAATGTTGAGTCTTTCCCTGTTTAAACAGAATGTTAATATAGTCAGTTACTGATTTGATGTACTTAAAACTGTGCATGTTTGAAAAGGAAATTCTAAAGTACAAACTGTGGAGAATCAGCTGAGTAATGAATGATGTCATTAGAATGTTCCTTGTTGCTAGGGGATGGTTTAATTATCTGATTGACAGAAGAAGAATCTTTTTTTTACAGCTGTTATATTTTGAAATTTGACAGTTCAAACATTTGAGACTACTGAAGACAGGTGAGACTGAGAAGCTGTGCAGTTTGTCAAATACTAAGCAGTCAATTGACACCAAAAAAGGAGAACTCACCAAGAAAGCTGTAAGCTTGCCTTGGCCTTACTATTATATCTCAGAGTATATCAGGGACAGTATTTCTTTAATTAGATCAGGAAAGTTTAGTGTTTTTCTTGAATTATGGACTACTATCCTGCAGTTTGATTTACATTTCTGGTGACTGAATTCTGTTTATTGAGAGTTATTGATTTTCAATCTTGTAATAATTTTTAATTATTATTAAATGTTTTCATTATTTTACATTGTGGCTGGAAACCAGTGTTTTTCTTTAGAGATTAGAGAGTGCTTCTACCTGTTTGACACTTCCCAGGTTACCCTGAGGCTTGGCCATTCTGGTCATAGCTATCATTTATTTTGATAATTAATTTTCATAATTGTACATCCCTTTTGAAGGGCATGAATACCCTCTGATTGGACAGCATTTCTGCATTTATTTTGGGAAAGAGACATAACTGGAAATCTCTGTCAGGATTTCAAATAAGTGTTTGGATGTGTGAGATTTATATTTACTTTATGTGTGAGTGCATCAGTGGTCTTAAACTGGGACATTTGGCTCTGAAGTGTGTCATAAGAAAATACATTTGGGTGGACAGAGGTAAATAGTCCAGTTCCAGAAAATTACAGTGTGTTCCTTTTGTGCTCTTAGGGAAAAATTGTGGAATTTTACTTCTGTTTAAGTGACAGTCTCATATTGGAGTAAGTAAAGAGGACTGAAGCTCCTTAGTTACTGATCCAGGATAGTAAGGACATCATTTAATTGTTGACAGTCCAGTGGGATATAACCAGACATCACAAGGAGCACCTCTTTACTTTAGTATCCCCATTACACTTGAATATAATTGAGAAAAGTTTACTTTATAGCATGCATTATAAAAATACTACTGTTAAGAACAAAATTTTGTTTTACTTACAGTTAACTCTGTCCCTTCTCTTCCCCTCTCCTAAGTGTTCTTTCAAACATTAATGATATAAAATAGGTCATATGCTTTAGACTCCCCTACAGTTTCAACAAAGTAAAAAAAAATCCAATATTTCTAGGTTTTCTTGTTCTGTCGTGTTTCACAAATAAAATTAATGCTTTGTAATTCCACATTTATTTGTCAATTTCTAAGTTGATGGTTTTATTCCTGTTTATCTCCATCTTCCAAATCCAGTCTTTGCTTCAATGCCAACCTACTATTGGTTCTTCTAGTCAACTCTTGTGCTTTTTTCTGTCTTTCAAGCATTTTCCATTGAAACATTGGAAAAAGTTTCATTGGCACAGTCTCTCTGTGGTCTTTATTACTAGAAGAACAAGAAGCAGAATTGTCTTCTGTTTCACAGCTCACTTTTTGTTGGACAAACGTTTGTATTTTCTCATTAGCATGCTCTGCATCAAAAAATTATTTTGTACCTCCAGGAAAGAATATTCTGAAGATAGCTTGGTACAGCAGTTTGAATCTCATGCCTGCTTCTTGACATTCCCTGATTAGTGGAATAAATGTACTCCTGTTCTACCTCTACCATCTCCCACTTTAGTACTTTATCCTTCTGCCACAGTTTTGCCAGAATCAACTCCTTCTAATAGTAGGATTGTATCTTTACTTAAAGGTCTAGGTTGCTTTCTCATGGGTAGGTTTGGAGCATACACATGATGTGCCCTTTGAATTAACAACTTCTCCTGTGGAATACCAGTCCAGTTGCTTATTAGTGCTTTCATAAAATTAATACAGACTGTTCCTTCCAGGTTCTCTGGTTCAGCAGAAAATCACTGGTTTTCCCTACATGATATGTCCTGTAAGTCTATTGTTTTTTGAAACATCTCTTTTTGAGCAGTTTCATATTCAGCCATCCTTTTCTTCATTTTGACGTCTGATTTTTGCAATTTTATCACTTCATCTGAATATCTGTTTAAAGCTTCTTGCATTTTTCCATCATTGTGTTATTTGACTTGATATACTCCATCACTGTTTTGTGTATTTTAATCAGCTCTGAGTACATTTGACTTATTGTTTCCTCTAGGTTACTGCAAGTCATGTCTTGAAACAAAGCTAGAGCTTGCACTGTTTTTTGCTGAACAGCTGCAGAAATCTTTCCAGTCAGTGCTTTTTCCTCATAGGTTCACAGGTTCATAGATAAGTACTAGGCTAATTGCCCTTGTAGGCTATTTTAAGCCTAGTCAATTACCCCATGTGAGAATCAAACCCTGCACCTTGTATTTGTAGGGTAACCACCTTAACCATTATGCTAACCTCCACCCCTTTTTGTGATTGATTTTCTTTCAGGTTCTCTGAATTTCTTTTTCGCTAGCATCTAGGCTGTGTACATCCTAGCCAGTTACTGAAATTTACCCAAAAGTATGAGTTTACTGTCTTTCTCTCTCTCTCTTTTGAGTTTCTGTTTCACACTGTAAGAGCTGAAATTAAGCTGTTACTCAATGTGCAGCCATCTTGGAAGTCTCTTCTACTTAGTGGTTTGATCAGTTAGTGAGATGCCAGTCCACAAAGCTACATAAACATCTTTATTTGCACACAGTTTCTAGAACATCTGTCATTGGAGATTCCATTCATAGATACATTTGGTGAATTTATATTTGACAATAGGTAAAATAACTACCACATTAGCAGTCTTTATTTAGAGTGCTGTATCTTGCTGCATACACCTGTGACCCCTTCTAAGTTGTTAATGTCAAGATTGTGTCTTCTTTAGACACATAAACTGCATTCAATTCCTTGACTGTTGGCTTTCAACTCCTTGTATATTGGATTTAAACTGCTTGCTTGTTGGCTTTCAACTCCTTGTATATTGGCATTCAATTCCTTGCCTGTTGGTTTTCAATTGTATTCTTTTTACCACAGTGGCTCAATGGTTTAAGTTTCTGCTTTAGGTTTTTAACAAACTGTTCTACAGTCCTGAGTTCATTTCTTACCCTTAGTTGTTCTCTTTGCTAAGTTTGCTTATTCTGCTTATGTCTGTCTGGATTTCATCTGGGTAATCTGGTTTCCTTTCACCCCCTGAAACATGTTGGCTGTTTAATTACCAGAAACTGTTTATAAGTATTCATTGATTTATCCTGGCCCTTGTGACCTGGATCTTAAATTAAAAGAGACCAGATCATTTATCTGTTTTCAATTAGCTAACGACCCTATTTGATGAAAAAACTTAAAAAATATCTTTTAAATTAATAATGGAAGGTCTTAATAAATTTTGCAAACTGTTCTTTTATGACTTTAAAGTACAAGCAAGATTGTGCCCACATGCTCTGTGCTTGAGGAGGTACCGCAAACACTGACTGATGGACAAATATAACAAAATATGATTCCTTCCTTCCTCTTGCAGCATGCTAGTATTATCTTCATACTTAGCAACAGTGTAGTGTGTTAACCTGTCAGAGCAGGTGTGTGCTTTCAATCAGGATGGAGGAGGCACTCAGGACTTTCTGGATTTTTTGATATGTCCCTAGTTATTACTGTACAAAAATGACCTTAGTTTAAATCCAGTCCATTCTACATCCATGGCCTGTATGCAGAACAGCAAATGTCTGATTGTTTTCTTTTTCCTTTTTTAAGATAGGCTAATATGTGTGAACTATTTCCCATGCAAAAGTATCTCCATTATTTATTTATTTATTTTATTTATCTATTTTTATTTTACATTTGTTGACCGGGATAGTCCGACTGGATACATGTCCATTTTCACCGGAGGCCCGGGGAGAAAAGCTCTAAACTTACAAACAGATAAAGACAAGCAAGTTACAGTATATGCACAAACATATTGTATTAACATACAAGTTACAGTCTCACATTTCAAGCCTATGAAGAATACAGTTTATATTCAGAAATATATACAAATATGTTACAGTCTCTCTTATCAAACCTATAGGTGCAGCTATATACAGAGCATCTGCAAAGATGTTACAGTTAGCCTCAACATGTACCAACTTCCTCCTTCTCATTGCAGTGTGTAAATGGAATTGTACCCACTGCTCCAAGAACAGAAATATTATCTAGGAGGACAGTGCTATGTATGTCATAATAAAAATAATGTTCTTAAAACTTACCGCTACAATATGTGCATTTTTATTGAAAAGCATATCAAAAGAGGGTCTACCATAGGGAAATTAATTATCTCTATAAGCCATTCTGATCAAACTTTATCTCCTTGGAATTTGATTTGCTGCAGTGCATACTGGTCCTTATCATTCCTAATTCTGTCACTCTCGTCCCCCCTTCACTCCCATTTACTCTTTCTCCTGCATACATCTGTCAATAGAGAATCACATGTGCCTAAACTATGTATATAAAAATATACCTTGACTCTACCTCCACTATAAAGCATATAGAGAGTCACTATACATAATGATTATCTGAGTTAATTTTAAGTGTAGTTTCTATAATTTTAACCTTATTGATGTTTGGTATTTGTATGCAGTCCACATCCAGGTCAAAAAGCTTTTGAAAACAAAATGGCTACACCATGAGTTATTTTACCAGTGCAATCAACACGGACAATACTGTTGACAGGAGGCAATATCTCTTCATCTTTTGTATGTGATTTAAGCCAGGTTTGTGTTACTGCGGTTATATCAGGGATGTAGGGAGACATCCAGTTATGCAAGACTGTTATTTTATTCCATATACTATTGACCTTAAGTTGTTTGTACGCAAACTGAATTTAGCTATGTGGTTTAATAATACTGATTTACCATTGAATGTTTCATTGCATCGTTTGAGTTTGTTTAATCCACCTTTACAGCCATCTTTAGCCAATTTTGAATGAGTTTGTGAGGTGCATTTTAGGAATGTTTGTAATGCCAAGTATCATGATTACCAAGCTAATTTAATTGAACAGAAGAATATGTTATTAAATGAACTTACAAACGATACAAAAATACAAATTATGAAGCCTGATAAAGGTGGTGGCTTGGTAATAATGAATCTAATTAATTATGTTAGTGCTATGCATGAAATATTATTGACTGATGAGTATGAGATTTCATCTATTAATGAAATTAACATTGCATATGGTAAAATTAATGCCATATTGTTTGACCCATGGATGGAAGGTTCTATTTTTAAAAATGAATATGAATTTATGTTAAATGATAAACCTGTGGTAGCTAATATTTTTGGCATACCTAAATTACATAAGAATATGGAAAAAACTCTATTTAGGCCAATTATGGATGCCAAAAGGTCTAAAACCTGTTTTATAGGTTCATAGGTGTGTACTAGGCTAATGGCCCTGGGGCCTTTACAAGCCTAGCCATAGGATTACCCTGGCATAGTGCCACCCATCCTTAGTTCCCAGGGCCTGTGTCGAGTAGAGCCACTGGTGTTATCCCTGGGGTGAATTTTCTATTCCCGGGGTGAATTTTCTTTTTCCCATCCACTCATCAAGATTTCTCTTGAAGACGATCAGCAAGGTGCTCTGCTTGACATGTATGAGAAGTCTGTTCCATAACATGGGCAGTCTCTGGGTTATGAACCTAGTTACAAATCTCTCTTTCTTTGTTTCTTTCGTCTTTTCCCAGGTAGGGGTCACCACAGAGGAACTCCAGTCCGCTAAAGATTGGCAGTGGATTTTTACGGTGCCGAGTTGCCAGCCCAATGCCCAACCTTCAAAGAAGGCATACCCATACACGCTCGCATCTACCTGCATGTCTTTAGATGTCACCTGACCATGAAGAGGGCATACAGACTCCACACAGAATGTGCTCTAGCTGGGAATCGAATGGGCGAACCTCTTAGCTGTGAGGCGACAGTGCTAACCCCTGCACACTAAAACACATTTATCCAATGTGCAGCAGATTTGTAAGGACTCTTGACACTTTTTACAACTTTTAGGTGAAATTGAATATAATTCAGACAGTTTTTTTGTGACCATTGATGTCTGCAATTTATACACGGTCCTTCCACATACCACTGGTTTGAGAGTCAGTTGCACAAAACTGGTGCATTTAGTTCTAGCCGGGTTTACGTTATGACTACTTTAATGGAAACTGTTTTAAAGTACATTTTTCATTTCTTTGAAAGACAATATTTTAGGCAGGTGTCCAGGGTTGCATGGGTGCAGCCTGTGCACCCATTTTGCTAACTTAGTAATGGCTGAATGGGAAAACAATTTTATTTTTAACAGTAATTTTAACACTTGTTGGGCTTTATATACTCGATTTTTGGACATCTTTTTGTTGTGGACAGATACAGAAGAAAAACTAAATGAATTTTTGACATACATTTCTAACACTGTTGAATTTTTGCAATTCACCTGTAATTATGATTTTACTCAAATTTCCTTTTTAGATGTGCTAGTGAGTAAAAATGACAGTGCGGCTTGTTATGTTTCCACTATTTTTGTAAGTCCACATTCTCAAACAGCTATTTGCATTATTCTAGCTGTCATCCTCAGCATCAAAAGAGATCTGTGGTAAAGGGTCAGTTAGTCAGACTTGCTAGAATGTTTTCAGAATTTGATACTTTCAGAATTGAAACTGACAAACTTATTCAAATATTTTTGAACAGGGGTTATCCATTAGGTCTGTTATTGGATTTACAAACAGAAGTAATTACCAAAAGAAATCTGGGAGTGTACAGGCCTATTTTGGTCAGGACTGAGGAACAAGGATCCAGCCCCTTCCCCAGAGTTAATAATAATGTCACTCCAAGTATGAGACATTAATTTATTACTACTTAGAATTTGGACAGCCCTAGAACACCTACATTGTTAACTCAGAATTGGCCAGTTATTATTTCTGATTCTTCTGTGTTAGCAAAATTTGGTCCGAGACCTGCCATTACCTACAGAAAAGAAAGATCTTTTAAACAACTACTTGAAAATAGGACAGTAGGAAGTAGCTTGAAAAGGAGAGGTACTTTTAAATGTGGGCATTGTCCTCAGTGTAGGTACATTATTGAGGCGGACACTTTTTGTATAAGGAGTAAAGTCTATAAAACCGTTGGACATTATTACTGCACTAGTTCACAAGTGGTTTACCTAGCTCAGTGTCAACACTGCCCCTCATTTTATATAGGCAAAACCTCCTGTAGATTTAAGGGTTTGGATATTAGAAAATAGAGAACCACCAATGCTTTGTTCAGACATATTAGTGTTAATCCTACACATACTTTTGGGTTTATGGTTATTCAACAGGTCAAAAAGGATGCACAAGAGAAAATTATTGATGAACACCTGACTCAACAAGAATTAAAGTGACAAATCCATTTGGATGCCATGTCTGCACCCAGTTTAAATGACAGGTGCTCACTTGCACCAGTTTTAAAACTTAAGAATTATGTTATTTAGTGGAAGTCTTTCATACAGTTATGTGATTCTCATTTTATACAGTCATGTGATTCCTTTTTATACAGTCATGTGATTTTTAATTTGATTCTCATTGGTTGTAGTAGTATATTTAAAGAGTTTTGTGTTTTAACATTGTTCTGATGAAGTTCCTACCAGTGGAATGAAAGCGCTAAACCTTGTGTTTTGACTCAATAAACAAGTGTTTTCAAGCAGCAAGTGGTTTCCTTGTCATGGTTTGGTATTCCTAGTTTGTCTTTTGGATTTGTATTTATGTGACATAGTTTTAATCCAAAGAGCTGCTACAGAACATTATATCAGGATTGCTTAAAACAGTATTATATATGGCTGTTTCTGGGTTAGGCTGATTTAGAAGTAGTTTGTGTTTAATTTTGTAGTGTTGTTTAGATTTCTGCATTACTGTTTGGCTAAATCTACATGTATTTTAAGATTAATAGGTCAATAGTGCCAGATCTGAACATATTTTTTATGGGGGGTATCCTTGCACTGTTATCTAGTTGTAAATTGTGCAGTTGTGTTGGAGTGGAAGGGTGGTAGAAACAAAATGTATTAAGGGGGCAGTGATAGCTGGTGAGTAGAGAGAGTGAGAAGAAGAAGAAAAATAAATAGGCTTAGAAGTTGCACTGTGTTTGTAATTTCCTTTTGTTTCCATGGCCATAGTAGTAAAATTGAATGATGCTTGTATTTTCTACAGTGTTATGATGAATTCAGGTCTGCTAATATTTGTAACATAGAGTAATATATTGTTTGTTGTAAATTTATAATGCTGTTTTGTACACAAGCTTAGGAGAGGAATTCATGTGACTTCAGCAGATGAAAATATTTAAGGTGTGTCCTGGGATATATCAGAAATATGGCTGAAAAACAGGGATGAAGACAGAAAAGTATACTTTGTACTTACACCTAATGTCGCTGCTACCACTACCTACCTATCTTTTAAAAAAAATATTCAACCCTCAAAATGTTGCTCCTCTACACTTTGAAAAGGGGCACACTACTTTCAACTCTTATGACCTATAAACTACAGAAACATAATTTTAAAGCTTTATTCTTATCATGTAACCATGTTTTGCATATTTCTAAATATTGGACAATAAGGTAAGTAAGTTCTAAACATTCTTTGCTCTTTAAAACATACATTTTCTGAGCTAGCTTGGGCTAGTTTTATTCAGGTGTAAGTGGAGGGGGGATTTAAATGACTGCAGGGCAAGCAGTGCACAGCACTACATTGGCCTAAGAAGTCAGCAAGAGAGACAGGATGATGGTGGAAGAGGGAGTAGAGTGGAAAAAGGAAATGAGGTAGTAGGCAGAGGTACATTGGCTAAATCACTAAGCTATGACCAAGTCCTCTGAATAAACATCATGACAGTATCATTGGCTGGCACAATGTAGAGGTGGGGCTTAGGAAGTATAAAGAAAATGAGACAGGGGGGTGAGATGGGGGGGGAGAAGAAAATGATTGCCTGAGGTAATACATGAGATTCATCAATATCTGCTAATGAAAACAAAAAGAGTGTCTGAAGATGATTCATTTTATTTTACCTTTGTTGTGGGATATTAGAGAAGCTACTGAAATGAGTTTATACAAGGTTTGCTGTAACTTGGCTGCAGCTGAAGTAAGATCCAAGGTAAAACCATATGTGTATGGCATAGATCCAACATCACTAGAGGGATGTAACATTTGATTTGTAAAAATTGAAGAGAACAGGTCCAGTACAGACTCTTGAGTCACCCCTCCTACTATACTGAGTTTTTGACAGAAGGTATCTTACTACTTGCCAGCTGAATTTTGTCTTATAATTAGCATCCAGCTGAAACCAAAAAATTAGGAAGTACTCAGCTCTAATCCAAATCGTCACCTTTCTCTCATATCCCTTAAATGGGGCATGCTTTCTGTAGCCAGACATCTTAATTAAGCAAACATGTCTCTTATACAACCATTATCCATTGTTATTGATTCAGAAATCTTGTTCTATATATTTACCAGTAGTGCTCCAGCTTTACAGATGATTTGTGTTTTCCAGATGTTTTTTTATAGTGAGCACCCATTTGCTTTTGCCACATTTCTTGTTGTAAAACATCTAATGAACATAAGCTGAGAGGTTATTTAAGTAAAAATGAAGTGAATCATCTGTCATGGAAAAGGAGTTTGGTTGGTGTTAGCAACAGCAATAAACATACATAGCATCAGTATGGTCAGGGTCAGCCGCCTCCTGGTAATGAAGCTCACAAAATGACCTTCTTTGAGACTAGCAGCCATAGCAAACAACTTGCAGGTGAAGAGGTTATTTAAATGAGGAGAACATTACAAAAAATAGAGGGAATACTTATTTGACAGCCATTTGTCCTTACAATGAAGTTTTAAGTTAGTTAGTACAGTAAGATGTGAGTAAGCTATGACAAGTTAGAATAAGAACATTGACAAACTGCTTATGTAGTGATGAAAGGAGTCTTACAGTTGTGGGGGGGGGGGATCTGTAAAGACAAAATACTAGTGGTGAGTACACATAAAAAGCTTTCTAAATGGATAATAGTTTTATAAGAATTTTGCTTGATTTAAACCAATTGACTGAAGCCCTTTCATTTGAGATCAGCCAATAGAAAATAAGCAAAATGATAACATTTTTATGTAGGAATCAACTTCCCTTCAAATATTTAAAGCAGAGGTGATTTCCTTTAACCCCTTTCTAATGCAGCAAACTCTGAGGCCACCATATTTGGAGTAGGCATTATTTTTGCATCACTGAATATCTGTCTGGCCAGCGAGACCTAACTGAATGGGCTTTGATCAAATGGTTGCCAACCATGTGACCAGATACTGATTCAAAACCAAAAGAGAATGTTACTAACACATTGTGCAAGCAAAACAACTTGAAAGTCTAGCTCCCTGTGATAATCCCTGAGTACAGCCCATAATTCCTGAGTATAGCCCACTTGACCCAGTCTGAGTAGTGGCTTGGCCACTGGAAATGATAGACAGGTGAGGGTAAGAGGGACTGCAATGTTTTCTACGTGGGGGAATGGAGTGGAGATCCAGAAGCTGTTTTGTCTTATTCAAATGGAGACTTGCTGGCCAAATAGCCACAAGTGGAGATGTGGCTTGACCTACCAAACTGGTGATGGCTGCCTCTATTGGCATGTGGATGAGAACACTTACATGCAGTAGGAGGCATAACAGGCCTTCACAGAGATGCAAACAGCTAAATTAGCCACCAAAGAGTGGACTTAGACCATTACTAAGTCATCTTTGCCCCTTTGGGCAACAAATATGTTAGCTGACCATTGATGGCTGATATTTTACAGATAGTAGGGATAAAACATAATAAAAAAAACAACTTGAAATGCTAGTATGACAACTGGGTTGAGGTGGGGTAGCAGTGTGGTCATTGCATTGTGCTGCCAACTTAAAACCCAGAACTTGAAACTCATCAGTCCCTTACCTGCACTGTATGGGTTCATTATTGTATTTCTTTCCTTCTTTATTCCTTAGCATTACTCTAAAAAAGTGACATTGTTTCATTTTGTGCATCTAGTTACATAAATGACCTTAACTATAACACAATTCAATTTTGTTAAATAAATGGAGGAAGGATTAATCGTTTTCTATGTGTCGTGGTACGTTTTGCCTTTCAATGGTTATTGTGCATGTTGAATATATTAAAAGTCCTGCACATAAACAGAAGAGCAAATTCTAAGGTGTATGGTATGTGCTGAACCAACAATATTCTTTGGTGTCAGAAAACACTGCATGTGTTTGGGCAAGGGCACATCTGCCTGCTATATTGCATGTGACCTTACATAACAGCCATATGATAATCGCACTTTTTATTATTTTTAGCTGCTTGCCTCCTCCTGCAAAGTCATTCTCCATTGCAGTCTATATGCTATTATGTTCTGTTTCAGAAAACAGGATATTTCCATAAAAAGGCGCTGCCTTTGTTTCTATGTCACTGTACAAAACATTCATTTATGTTTATTTATCATTGTGCCTTGAAACCCTGGAGACTGATGGAACGTAAGTTCTAGAAAAAAGGTCTCATAACTGAAAAGCTCATGGAAAGTGCACTGATTCAAAATGTTATGACCCTAAAATATTTTATGCTGAAGAAATAAAATAATTCGTTCAGAATGAATATTAACAGTAAAGATAGAAGCCAGAGAGATGTGAAGAACAGCTGAGTCACTTCTTTTGTACTGTCTGAGTTTCAGCTCTCATATGACACCATTCCCAAGGTAGCAGTGGGAGTCCATAGCATCTTTTGAATTTTACGTGGAGAAAATGGGC
Organism: Protopterus annectens; assembly: GCF_019279795.1. Taxonomy (NCBI): domain Eukaryota; kingdom Metazoa; phylum Chordata; order Ceratodontiformes; family Protopteridae; genus Protopterus; species Protopterus annectens. The sequence goes on from NC_056725.1 coordinate 1,727,864,499, forward strand.
TGATAAATCATGAGCTTCAACTCATAATGATTTTTTCTTCATGTTTCATATCTGCACTTAGCCTGAATGGCCAAGATGCAAATGAGTGGAAGGTAATAGCAGAAAACAATATATCGGTGGAAAATAATAGCAGAACATAATACATTATTATTAATGATTGTAAACAGAGTTTACAAAAATGCTGTGCTCTTCCCATAGCTATTTGGAAACTTATAAAATGTGGACATTACTGCAAACTAAAATGTTGGTACAAGCTTGAGGCATGTAAGTGACACACATACATACACACACATAAATGCAGACAAACATGGACACAGACATTCACACACACACGCACAGACACACACACACACACACACACACACACACGTGCACACACACACACACACACACACACACACACACACACACACACACACACAAATGCACGCACTCACAAATAAACACATTCAAACACAGACACAGACATTCACACACAGATGCACAAGCACGCACATATGTACACACACACACACACACACACACACACACACACACACACACACACACACACACACACATACAGAATGGAATACCTCACTGCCTGCCCAGGTTGTTCAGCCACTAATTACAGAGGTCTAATAATATCGCTGTTCTTTTATCGCACCCACTCTTCTGTCACCTACTTTAGATGCTGACCTTCCAGACTACAGATGGCGTACACTTTGACAAGGTGTTGGTCAGACTGCTCTGGCCATTATCACAGGGAAGAAGTTACCATCATGATAATCACTGATTCTCTAGTCACAGTATTTTTATTTGTACAATTAATGTTTTATGCTATTACTAACCTGACCAGCAAGCACCTTCCCCATCCTACTGAACCATTCATTCCTCTGTCCTGTCAAGTCCAGAGCTGCACATCATCTCCCCAAGGTCTACCTTTTTAAGGAAGACTTACTTTCAGATCTCACATCTTTAATAGCCAGAAGTAACCTGGGGAGGGTGAAACTCAAGTCCTAGCAGGCAGTCATTTCCCATCTGTTATGTAGCTAACTCACTGCTCCATAAGTTGGCAGTCATAGTACATAGTATGCAGAGCTGTGTGTAACTGCATGTTTCCATAGTCTAGCACTCACCTATCATACCCTAAGCCCTTTACAGTGTAGCTGCACTACAGAGTCTTTCTCCAGGTGGCACTTCTGTGCTTGACTCAGCTGGCATCCACAACATGGCCTAGGCAAGCTGATCTTAGTTGTTTGATCCCATTTATCCATAGAAAATGTCCATACCACCCAAAACAGTCCCTCAGCTCAACCCCCCCCCTTGTAATTCCCCCGATACCCCACCCCAAATTATGTTGGCTTTCAGGACACTCACCTAATGCTGTACATGTACTACCCCATTATGATTACCATCCAACAGCCCAGGCACCCCACTCCCTTCCCCACCCACGTATACCCTGAGTGGGGCAGTGTGCACAGCTCAGGGATGTAACCACCACCATGCATGTCAGCCTCTGAGAAACATGCACTGCTGGAAGATGGAGCTGGTTATCTCACTACAAATAACTAGTGAGTGTATGCCATGAACATGTGTTTTGCATATGAGTGTGCAAAGTGGTATGCATTTACAGTGGTTGTCATACTGGGCAAACAAATGAGACAACGAGGATTCACTTACACCTATATAAGCTATGGAATCTGTCATACCAAAGCTTTAATACTATAGCAAAATACTACGCAATTTTCACTGATATCTATAAAAACTATGGCAGTGGTAATAGGTAATATGCAGCACTTTAAAAAAATGAACAAATACAACACTTGTACAGGTAATAATAGACACTCTGGCAGTGGTCACAGCTAAGCTGCAGTACTATAACAGACTACTACATACGGAACATGAAATGATGCTTATCCCTTTACAGGGAGAGATGCTCCATTCCCTTATGGACCACAAAAAAATTCTCCATAATCTCCACCTGAGTTGCAAAACAATAAAAGGGAATATAGCAGCCAAAAATTAATTGTCTGCTAAGTGCACAAATAACTATAAGGATAATAACAGGGCACTGATAAGCCTGACATACTTGCAGTACATCTCCGAGGCTCTTGGTCTGACCACTTCTTCCCATTAATTCAGAATGTCATGTGCCTCCTCAGGTTGCTGAAGTGGTGTTGTCACGGTTCACCAGAGCGGGGTATGGCAGTGGCATCAGGCACACTACCTTGAGAAGATCTTACCAAGCATCCACTTTATACTTGGGGACCCTCATATGAGTCCCCAGTTAAGCATTCCCAGTTGTCCCAATGATGTAGTAAAAGAAAGATTTCATTTTTATTAGAGTACCACAAGGGAGCCCCACCACCATCAGTGCTCTTGGGAGCCATGGTCATTTACCAGGTCATTGTCATTTACCAGGCCATGGTCATTTACCAGGTCATGGTCATTTACCAGGTCACAATTTGGAGAACTATGGTAGCTCTCCTGCTGTCACATATGGTCATGGCATTGATACATAACTAGGCTCAGTGCCACCAGTGTATAGTGTGAAAATACACGGCATGATGGTGAGAAGGTTTGAACAGTGGCATGGAAAGAGTGTTAAAGCATCACGGTTCTTATATTTGTTAGCACTTTTCCTTTTTAGTCTAGTACTGGTTAACTGCACCATATATATATATATATATATATATATATATATATATATATATATATATATATATATATATCATCATCATATGGTATGGTATGATGATTTAGCTGAGCAATCCTTTTAGTCTAGTATTGGTTAACTGCAGCATGAGATAAACGCCTAACTCAGGGACACTCATTCATTTGAGGCTCAGTAGCATAAAGACCAAGCTGAAACTTCAAAACTTCAACACTGCACATTAAAAGTAGCCATTCTTATTATGGGCCTCATCACACTGAAAAACATTGTAACAAAGTTACCAAAAGTGCAGTGTTAGCAGTTATGTACATTGATTATTATGCACAATCATTTCTTACAGAAAGGTAAGTGAGTTGGGAATGACGTTTCACTCAGTTTTTACTGCTGTACTTATTTGGCTCTTCGTGCTATTCATGAAAATGTATTACTGTATCTATTTGGTTAGGTTGTGGCTATAAGCAACAACAATGGTGGCACTGGGGGCTGTTTACACTGAATGAAAATCTACTGCCATGGCATAGTTCATGGATGGTAATTGATGCTGCAGGATAAATTCCACACAGAGGATGAGAGAGGCTTCTATCCTGTTACACTTTGTATGTGCCATAGTCTTATCCATTAGGCAAGGAATGAGAACTCAACCAACTGTCTAGTGATAGTGTTAGGAGGTGTTGTGCTGTGTGATAATTATAACACAAGCTGTTACACTACTACTTAGCTGACATCCATGAGGTGTAATATGTAGATTATTCTTGGGGGGGGACTAGTATACTTAGTACTTTACATTATGTTGGGGTTATTGTAGAAGTCACTGTCAGTGGAGTATTGTGGGGTATGCTTATGGGGGAGGCAGGCATAGGTGGTATAGTGCAAAAGCATGCACAGACTGAATTTTATCCGGCAGATATTTGCAATGTTACTGATTACAAGTTGTGTCCATAAACACTCAGTAAGTTACCTCGCCACCACCCATGTAACTTGGATGTTACAATGTTACTGATTACAAGTTGTGTCCATAAACACTCAGTAAGTTACCTCGCCACCACCCATGTAACTTGGATGTTACAATGTTACTGAAGTGGTTGTGTGTGGAGAACTGACAGTTCTGAGGAGTCATGGCAGTTTTATGCTATGGATTCTGTAGCTTCCCTAATGACCACATCTGACTGGTCTTACTGAGGAATCAGGCTAAGGGACACTCACTCAGTGGCCTGTGGAATACTAAGGATCATTGTCTACACACTTATATGCCAGGTTGTTATATGACTGGCCTGTATTACTTCATTCTGATTTGGAGATGGGGGTGTTTGGGGGAGAATGACCTACCTACATACACACATAGAGGGATGTTTGTGTACAGCATGGAGTGCTGAATTTGCATCGTGCAGTTGTGGACCAATGTCTCTTTGAGGGGTGCATACACATATTGCCTGATGTCATGAGATGATGGTCTGTATGTGATGAGCCTTCCAGCAGCAGTGTATGTGACTAGAAGGAAAGTTTGTAAAGACTGTCAGCCAGAGCTTGTTGAATGCTTGTGTTACCTACACATGATGTACTGATATGGCAGTAGGCACTGCTGAATGCTTATGTTACCTACATATGATGTACTGATATGGCAGTAGGCCCTGCTGAATGCTTGTGTTACCTACACATGATGTACTGATATGGCAGTAGGCACTGTTGAATGCTTGTGTTACCTACGCATGATGTACTGATATGGCAGTAGGCACTGCTGAATGCTTATGTTACCTACACATGATGTACTGATATGGCAGTAGGCACTGTTGAATGCTTGTGTTACCTACACATGATGTACTGATATGGCCGTAGGCACTGTTGAGTGCTTGTGTTACCTATACATGATGTACTGATATGACAGTAGGCACTGTTGAATGCTTAGGTTACCTACACATGGTCTACTGATGTAGCAGTAGGCACTGCTGAATGCTTATGTTACCTACACATGACGTGCTGATATGGCAGTAGGCACTGCTAAATGCTTATGTTACCTACACATGGTCTACTGATGTAGCAGTAGGCACTGCTGAATGCTTATGTTACCTACACATGATATACTGTTATGGCAGTAGGCACTGCTGAATGCTTATGTTGCTTAGACATGATGTACTGATATAGTAGTAGCCACTGATGAAATCCTCCAAAGAGGGCATGGAGACATTATGTTCACCTATGTGGCCTGTACACTTCCATATATAAGGAGTTGTCCCATATACAGCTGTGTGTGTTACATGTCCTCTTCCAAACTGGATAAAACACTAGTGACACTTCCACAGTGATCTCTGATGCACATGTGGATACTCACCCTTACATGTTTCAAGGCCACATGGGTCTCAACATTTCTGCCTTGATTATTTAGCTGTGTGGTGGCAAGTCATGTATGACTGTACCAAATCTCACATACATATTTCTTTGCAATTTCTAATTGCCATGCCAGACTGTAGGAAATTGAAGAGCAAATTCTCCCATGCAGAGAATAAGGTCTTGCTACAGGTCATCTGTCAATATCTTCAGTGGATGCTCCACCAGGATAGATGTGACAAGGCCTTCTGTGAACATGTCTGGTGATACATGATAAATTATATCAATGCTGTTAATGGTCAAAATGGAACTTACAATCAAGTCTGAGAAAGGGCAGCTGACAAGATCAGTGCCACATGATCTAGCGGAGCCCACCTGGCTCAGGAGCAGAGGGCACAGAAGGGGGGGGGGGGTCCACTGACTGAGCCACCTTTGAAATAGATGGAGGAATTCTTCACATCTCTGCAAGGGAGTCTTGCTAGTTCTGACATCCATGGAGGTATGATAGATGTCAGTGCTGAGGTAAACATGGTAACTTGCATGTGTACTGCCAATGTACCAGGGGGAGGGGTATATTTGACCGTAGATTACTATCTGCAGTAGTAGTGGACAGTGAAATGATACAATGTAGAAGCATGACTTCTTTCTTTTACAGGAACATCAGATGTTCAGTGGCAAAGGCCACTTGCCCAAGTTGTGTTATTCATTGTTTTTCTATACCAGTCTATTAAATAGTAATACATTCAATGGGGTGTAGATATTGGTGAAAGGTTATTATTTAGGTTGGGTGAGTTCTTAGTGTTTTCACTGGTGCTGTATCAAGGTTCTCCACCACGGATATAGATCTGCATGATGTCAGTGAGCTGTCTAGCTCTGGTGATGATGGTGGCAGCCAAATCAGGGGTGAAGGTGTCAGTAATAGACACAGGCAATAAGTATAGCAATAGTAACACATAGACCATCTTACCAAACAATCTGCTATATAGTAGTGATGTTGTACACATTCTACTGCAGACATCTATTATCCTAATGAAAGTGCTTAACAACAGTAAAACAGTAATGTAACTGTGGAATATATATGATTTCCTGAATCTCTCTTCTGTTTTATTTTCTTTGTTTATATGATAATTTTTGTATCATGTATGTTATACTTAATGTTTGTTGGTTTACCTTGTATTCCACTGTATTATGTAGTACTGTAATATAAAATGTGTTAATTTCGGATCTTTTCTCCCTTGGCCTCTGCTGAAAATGGGCCTGTAATGGTCCAGTTAGACTTTTCCAGTAAACAAATGCAAATAAGTAAGTAAATAAATAAATGTGCTATCCACATCACCACATTGTTTCATGGACATAGCTTTCATGTCTGTTCAACCCACTGCACAGACTTAGGATGACACCCATGGATAGGAAGATGCAGACACATCAGACAAAGAAGTGATGTTATCACTAATGGCACCTCCCCTCATTGCTACAAGCTCATTAGATCAGGAAGATGACAGCAGAGGACATTTTGCAGGTGGAAGACCATGCCATGGGTAGTGTCCACTCCCCAAGCAGAATGCATCTATGTCCAATATCCAGCATTTGTTTAGGTCCATAACAGGAACAGGCCAAAGCTGGGCTGGTTAGTAGTACATAGACTGTGTGTTAATCTGAGGAAGTGCATGGGCCAGATATTTACCTTTACGGACATATGGCATAGGGGGTTTGCATATAGTAGTTGCCTCTGTATGAATGCATTTCCAATGGCTGGTTCACCTTCACCTCCAGTGCATTGGCCTGCCATGAAAAGAGAGGGCATTATTCCGAACCCAAAGCACCAACAGCTCCACACCACCATCCAGTGTTGAGGTCACTGGAGAGGTGATGTGGACGTACAGACATACAGACAGGAGTTTGTGTTGACACCACCTGTAGAATGGCCTTTCATTCTATTCATGCTCATGGAGCACTACTTCTTCTCTGTGTGCTAAGGCCTGGGCCTGTGACCTTGCCAGGAGAAGGAAAGCCATGGATGGGATGTGCATGGCCAGAGCATACAACTCCTGCTGCTCTGGACCTTACTATTAGACTTCAGCACAGTGCTGCATGACCTGGCAATGCTGTGTCCAAGCACACACAGACACACACACACACACACACACACACACACACACACACACACACACACACACACACACACACACACACACACACACACACACACACACACACTCTCTCACATTTCCATGCATTCATTGCTTGTTGTTGAAACTTGTCACAATGGCCATCATCAATGATAAATGTCCCCTGCTGTCAGTAGTATTTTACCTGCTGTTTGTTTGGTAGCCTATGTCTGATGCAGTATGGTCAGTCTATGCATGGTATAGCACAGACAGAGTATAGTTGTGCATGCATATTTTTTTTTACATTTTCTATGTACTGCTTTATTCTGGTCCATAATTAATAATTATTGCATTGTCTTGGTAAACTGCTGACATATTGCATATTGTACCATGTACATTACAGACCAATTGGCAGTTAATGAGGGCTGCTTAGTTGAAAAAAAATCTTCATCTAAACAAATTCTTAGATGTGTCTATAAACATCGAGTTTCCAATCTACTGCATTTATATACACTCATACATATATAGCTGTACAACATACTAAACTAAATCACCATTTAACATTTATGCAGTAAAACACATAAATGCACACAAAATACAGTTCTTACAAGCCCCATACATTCCTGTGGTTCCATCTCAAGCAGTACCAATCTCTTGCAGCTTTCTTACAGCCTGCATAAACATATTTGACAAACCTCTAACAAACACTTTCAAACACACACTACAACCCCATCGACACCTTCCCATTTCATGGTATCCATCATCAAACACATACTACAAGTCATACCTGCACATATGCATTACAAACAACTGATGATTCATCCCTATAAAACACATACCTACCAAAGCATATACCCATGAGACATGGGTGTTTGTGGTATTACCATGAGCACAGATCAGTCCCTCACCTGAGTACAACACTCAGCATACATCAATGGACATGCAGGTCAATAAGTTTGCTGCCATCTCATTGTGGAGATTATGAGTGTGTCACCACATCACTGCAGAGACTGTGAGTGTGTTGCCACATCACAGTGGAGATTGTGAGTGTGCTGTCACCTCATTGTGCAGATTGTGAGTGCATTGCACATCACTGTGGATATTGTGAGTGTGCATTGTGGCTTGTATGATGATGTACAACTCATGCACAGTGATGTGGACAGGGAACAGATGCTGCTGCTTAGGTCTGTGATAGGAAATGTTGACTCTATGGGTGCTTTGATGAAACATGTGGTAACCACCCTCTGGCCTGCCTCTGCAAGCCATGCAGTCTATGGCCAAGGGGGTGTTGATATACAAGTTGGTTAAGCAATGGTCATCCTACTTGGACTATACAGGCCATTGCTTAGATAGCTTTACTGTCAGCTGTGGCCACACATCCTGCTTCTCCTCACTACCAGTGGTCTCACAGTTGTGGATAATGACACTCCTTGTGCTTAGCACCTGGTACCCCTCACCAGGTTGCTCATGAATGGCTTTATAATAATTCTACCCCTCAGTATCCTCTTTTGCCAGTTATAAGCAATACAATGTGTATATGTATGTATGTGTGTGCATACCTTCTTGAAACCCAGTAATATTTATATGAATGCAATCTACCAGTACTAGAACATTGTGCTTTCCCAGAAAAAAAAAAAAAAAATATATATATATATATATATATGGATCACCTTCATTTGCCTGAAAGCTCATTTGCCCGGCACTCATTTTTCCCAGACCAAATGACTGAAAGCTCATTTGCCTGAAAGCTCATTTGCCCGAAAGCTCATTTGACTGACAAGTAGTATCAGCAAGAAAATGGAATATGCCCCCCTCCCCACTGTAGTGTGACCCTGGAGTTAGAATATATAGGTGGGGGTGTGGGGGGCACAGCCCCCCACAACGGGGGGTGTGGGGGGCGAAGCCCCCCACTTCATTTCATATGATATTGTTACCTTTTGATGTAATATTGCTTAGTAACAGGAAAGTAAGTGGGGGGCTTCGCCCCCACACCCCCCGTTGTGGGGGGCTGTGCCCCCCACACCCCCTACCTATATATTCTAACTCCAGGGTCGCACTACAGTGGGGAGGGGGGCATATTCCATTTTCTTGCTGATACTACTTGTCAGTCAAATGAGCTTTCGGGCTAATGTGCTTTCAGGCAAATGAGCTTTCAGTCATTTGGTCTGGGAAAAATGAGTGTCGGGCAAATGAGCTTTCAGGCAAATGAAGGTGATCCATATATATATATATATATATATATATATATATATATATTTATATATTTCACTGCATAAGAACAGCCAAAGAAATAAAAGAATAAGTGATGCAAAACAGTAAAGATAAACAGAATCTACTCACATATTCTATGTTCTAAGCAATCTGCCTCTTAGGATAGAATATATCATTTCAAATTATAGTTCTCTCATTTTATATTTTATTCCCTTTTTGCTCTTGTTATATTATACTGCCTTGTACTGTGGAGCACACAAACATAAAGAGGTAGGTTTATTACAAACTTGTATACTGAATCAAATACTGAGGAACAACTTTACATGAAAAAATTCCTCTGAAAATGACACTTTCACTATCAGATTATCACAGTACTAAAATCTCTCCCTGGATTGGGGGACTTCTGATTAAAACCGTTTTTTATTAGTGTTCCTTTGAGAAAATACACCTGTTTGGAGGAGTGTTCTCAACAAACCATGATTCTACCAGCTTGGGTTCCATGTGTTATTATTAACCCATATGGATGCCCTTTTGAAACAGAGAAAATATATAAAACATTTTAGGTAGAATAAATATGAAAAAATGTACATATAAATAGACTTTATAATTTTTCTCAGTGCTTGTTTTCAGTTAAAGACAGTGGGTGTTGTTTATTAATTAACATAAAATCTGATATCCATTGTTCTGTAATCAAAGTGTTAAAAATCATGAGTATATGATTAATTCTCCAACTAGCATTTGAAGATTAAAATAAAGGCTTTTTCTCCTCAGTGATAGCACAGAACTGGCTGGATGTTGACATGTGAAAATGCTTCCTTCATTACTGTATTGGTCCATTGTATATTTTTTTAAAATAAATTATATTATTACAAGATGTGCAGTAATTCTTTCAGTATGCACATTGATCATTGTTTCTGGTCATACACAAACTTATTATTGCAGTATTTTCAAGGATTACCACAATTACTCAAGGTGAGGTTTTTTTTGCATAAAGGTCTTGTTTTTTCTGACTCAGACTGCTTTTCCCTCATCCTTTGAGCAGAGGAATGCATGACATACACTGATGAGTTAACAAGGTTAAGATATGCGCTTGTATCTTGTATTCCCAACTACTACAGTTTTCAAAATCACATTACATATTCTATATGACAGCTTAAAGCATGATTAGCTTTCATAGATCTAAGGGTAGTTGCCACCTATTTAATTATTTATTTATTTTGTGTTGACCAAGTTATCCATACTGGCTACTGCCCATTTTCACAGGGATCCAGGAAGAAAAGCTATCATAGGTTCACACGTTTATAGCTAAATAGTATGATAGTCAAGTAATTTGAGGATTCAATGACTGCTCCTAGCTTGCAGTCATCTGTAAACTTAGTCAGCCGGAGCCATTTGGTATTGGCCTTTACTTCAGAAAAGTAAATCCAAACAGGAGAGGACTCAGTACAGAACCCTGGGGGACTCCACTGATGACCGGTCTGTTTGTGGAGGTAACTTCCTCTATTTTGATTATTTGCATCCTATCTCTGAGCCACTTGGCAATCCTACAGATGACATTGGGGGTTTATCCCCAGTTTATTTAGCTTCAGGATTTGGTCCTGTGTGATAGCTGGAGATGTTATATCTTTAGGGACAATCAACAGAGGTCATGATTACATCCCTTTATGAATTGCTTGCTGGGATACGACTCTTTTCTACATACAGTAAAACTGCTTTCGATGTTACCATCCTGAATTTGTGCAAACGTCCTGAGGTTGGATAAGACAAGTACAGGCCCTGGGGTGTTGTTTTTCTCATAGCAGAAATAGCCTGAAAGAGAAGCCTTGGCCTTTCTTGGGAAACTGTATTAATTTTCAACATCATTTGGTCCCTCAATCCTAAGCTGCCAGATAACTAGAAAGGCAATATAGTAGAAAGGTTATTCCTTTAAAATAGAAGAGACAGAGGGTGACAAATTTCTTTAAGTGAATCTTTGAATGAACATTATGTTTTCCACTTTCATTCTAGGTTGCTTATTATATATCATCAATCAGTTCGCTGAATAAACAACACATCTTTAGTCATCAGAACAGCTAAAATGTGATGTTTAATTCTGAATATGTTTTGTTCCTTAGCCGGGTATGCCCCCTCATACGTAGTGCTGACATACATGAGCTACACAGTGTGTTTACAGGGTCATCTGCATGTTTACAGACATGGACTTGTCATATTATCTGTACAATTAAGTTTTTCTCATTTTTCCTTTTCATCGTAATTGATTATTTTTAGAACATGTATTGTACCTGTGCAAATATAGAGTTCTGATAAAACATATGAGCTAAATAGCTCAGTGCTCTTATTTTTAATGTACTAGATTTGTGCTGTTTTATTCCATACCGGCCCATTAACTTTAATTCTCTTTCAAGTAGTAATAGGGTCAGTGATTTACTTCTTTGGGAGTGAGTCGAAGAAGAGAGAGCTGCTTTGGTTAATATAAAAATCCTGTCTTTCTTTAGGGGACTTTTGAAGCCCACCTGTTTCCATGGGGATGCTGGCCTGGTACCAAGGTGCTAGTAGATTGCTTTCAGTATATCCTGAAAGGATGACAGGTCTGGAATGGTAGAACTGTCCATTTTGTCTCAGACATCCTCTTCATTTGTATTTGTTTGTAATTACTAAATGAGGAGTCATTAGTAAAAATCCTGACATGTAATTTAAGGACAATGCATGGTCCAGACTTTGTCATGGAAGTGAGTCAGTATGGCCCACGTAAAACTGTTTTCCTCATAGTGTAACAGGACTTCTTCCTTTTCTTTCCTGGGAGTCTTGTCCATACTGACACAAGGCTGCAAGTATGATGACTAGATGGAGAGACCAACATAGGTCTCTGCTGTTGCTTGACTGTGTACTGTATAATATTGAAATACTCCTGGATAAAAAGTAAACCTTTAGTTGAAGATGGAGGGGAGAAACCAGGAGTGCTAACTGAAAGCTCTGAACTGAGTAATATGACTTTACCTCTATTTTCTTTTGGTGTATCTACTCTGACACAGTTAGGTCAGCTATATGTTTCATTTCCTATACTATTTTGGACATCTGCAGTGTGCATAGCTATGAAGGTGCTGCCTTGAGTTTAACCAATTGTGTTAGCAGAGTTGTGGATCATGCTTTGGTGCTTTGGTGACTAGTTTGTGATCCCTACTTTTGGAGCTCTCAAAACTGAAGTACCCTGCTATTTAAAGCTTGTGGAACATTTAACATTTGTGACTCGAATCAGATAACATCTCCTTAGCTTCACTCATGTTATTCTTCAGATAACATTTCTTTAGCTTAACTCATGTTATTCACCAGATAACATCTCCTTAGTTCCTTCCATGTTATTCATCAGATAACATGTCCTTAGCTTCACTCATGTTATTCATCAGATAACATCTCCTTAGCTTCACTCATGTTATTCATCAGATAACATCTCCTTAGCTTCACTCATGTTATTCATCACATAACATCTCCTTAGCTTCACTCATGTTATTCATCACATAACATCTCCTTAGCTTCACTCATGTTATTCATCACATAACATCTCCTTAGCTTCACTCATGTTATTCATCACATAACATCTCCTTAGCTTCACTCATGTTATTCATCACATAACATCTCCTTAGCTTCACTCATGTTATTCATCACATAACATCTCCTTAGCTTCACTCATGTTATTCATCACATAACATCTCCTTAGCTTCACTCATGTTATTCATCACATAACATCTCCTTAGCTTCACTCATGTTATTCATCACATAACATCTCCTTAGCTTCACTCATGTTATTCATCAGATAACATCTCCTTAGCTTCATTCATGTTATTCATCAGATAACATCTCCTTAGCTTCACTCATGTTATTCATCAGATAACATCTCCTTAGCTTCACTCATGTTATTCATCACATAACACCTCCTTAGCTTCACTCATGTTATTCATCACATAACATCTCCTTAGCGTCACTCATGTTATTCATCACATAACATCTCCTTAGCTTCACTCATATTATTCATTAGATAACATCTCCTTAGCTTCACTCATGTTATTCATCAGATAACATCTCCTTAGCTTCACTCATGTTATTCATCACATAACATCTCCTTAGCTTCACTGATGTTATTCATCACATAACATCTCCTTAGCTTCACTCATGTTATTCATCACATAACATCTCCTTAGCTTCACTCATGTTATTCATCACATAACATCTCCTTAGCTTCACTCATGTTATTCATCACATAACATATCCTTAGCTCCTTCCATGTTATTCATCAGATAACATCTCCTTAGCTTCATTCATGTTATTCATCAGATAACATCTCCTTAGCTTCATTCATGTTATTCATCAGATAACATCTCCTTAGTTCCTTCCATGTTATTCATCAGATAACATCTCCTTAGCTTCACTCATGTTATTCATCAGATAACATCTCCTTAGCTTCACTCATGTTATTCATCAGATATCTCCTTAGCTTCACTCATGTTATTCATCAGATAGCATCTCCTTAGCTCCTTCCATGTTATTCATCAGATAACATCTCCTTAGCTTCATCCATGTTATTCATCAGATAGCATCTCCTTAGCTTCTTCCATGTTATTCATCAGATAACATCTCCTTAGCTTCATCCATGTTATTCATCAGATAACATCTCCTTAGTTCCTTCCATGTTATTCATCAGATAACATCTCCTTAGTTCCTTCCATGTTATTCATCGGATAACATCTTCTTAGCTTCACTCATGTATTCATCAGATAACATCTCCTTAGCTCCTTCCATATTATTCATCAGATAACATCTCCTTAGCTCCTTCCATATTATTCATCAGATAACATCTCCTTAGCTTCATCCATGTTAATCAGTCTTATCCACGTTTTATCTTGTCCTGCTTTTTCTTGTTGTACCACTCTGACTCCGTTGCTCGCTTTTAATGCTTGAAACATTTTTTTCTTAAAATGCCCCAGTTCTTGTTTAGGCCTTTCAGTTAGGTAGGAAGGCAAAGGTTTTAAACATCTAAGTCTTATATTCTTCTTAAAATCCCAACAAATTTTCACAAGTTGCTGGCTGGAATTCAGAAACGTTATCATCAGTGGTAAGTCCTATTTTCTGCTAGTGGTAACCATTTCTGATTTAGAGATAGCTTTGATATAGTGCTGTAACATGGTGTGGTGCAGCACTGCAGTGGGATGGCCCTCACACCTCTGCACCATCTTAGTAATGTTTTTCTACCCCTTACTGTACTCCTGCCCTAACCCTAAACCTTTGCTTAACACTGGCACTAAGCAAGACAGACTCAGACACACAAACACAACACCAACACACAGTCATAACACCAAACCATAACATAACCAAATCCATACCTATTTTCACTTTAGCTTACATACTGGCAAATGGTTTTAAAGTAAAACTCCTGTAGCTGGCCTTTGAAAAATAAATGCCACTTTCATACAACTTTCAAAGTGAACACTGTCAAACCAAGACCCTCCTATTTTTCTACAAAGTACACTGTACTTGTTCTTTTTACACTGAAATCATTTTTTTCAAGAAGGGTATAGATATCCATTTTTCACCTTGTCTTTTAGCCATCCTCACCTGCTGAAAAGGCCTTCCATGTGGCTTTCTGTCACAAGTGTAACACTTACTATTGTGGCTCAAAATATGAAAAGAAATGAATTTAAAGCTCACTGTTACATCATTAAAGTATTTGTGGTGGGACACTTCCCCTCTGAGCCAGAACATAATGGACTATACTCTCCCAAGCATGGAACTAGTTATACGCACAAACTCAGAAGTTGCTGTACACGTAGCAGGGGGAACTCTTCAAGGTACTGACAACTTGCCTTTAGTGTATACTACATGGCAGTTCACTATATTGAAGATCACAATTATTGTCTTTCTAACTTCAGGTCACCATTTCCAATACATGTGACTTAATCAAACATGAGATATGTGACTCGATCAAGACTCTTTTCTCTGCATTGTAAAGTTACCATTTCATTAACCATGAAACTGACTAGTGCATTTTCTACCTACTTATTTATTTATTATATTTAGTCCCTCTGGCCAACAGTATCTTAGGACATAAGGTGAGTAAGGCAAGGGACATGAATCATGAGCATCATCTATAGGAAATTACAATTTATCAGATGCTTTTTTACACCGCCATCTTCACTGGCTTGATGGTGTGGTACAACCTCTCTTCACTAGTTACATGGAATTAGCAAAGTTACATGTCTTCACACAATGATGCTCTGATAAAGTGCTGCACTCTCCCTGGTGCTCTTGTAATCTTCCGGAGTTCCTATTACAGAAACGTCATTTCCAAGCCTTCACCCAGATAGTATTCCTGTTGTAGGATACTCCAGACTCATTCCTCTTGGGATAGCTAAGCTGTCACTAGCAGCTTGATTTCAGCCCTTGTGAGGTAGGTCCTCCAGTGCCTGGCTGCTAGGCAATTGCAAGTTATCTGGTTATAGTCAGGGCTAAAATGTCTATATCTCAGAACCAACACAATATATTTGATCTCACTCTCTGTCTCTATCTATCTACCAGTCTGTCTGTCAATCTCTCTATCTATTGGTCTGATTTTCTATCTGTCTGCCTATCTGCGTTTCTATATGTTTACTCAGGGTGGTCTCTTTTTGACTTACTGGGAACAAAACTGTTTTGAGCTGACTTAGCCTGGGATTAACTAAGTTTCAAGAAAAATAATATTGCTGATAAGCAGAAGTCAGTGGGTGCTATGTAAGTAACAATTGCAGTACCGAGTGCAACCATGTGGTTATAAAGTCAAACAGACAGACTACACAGATAGTACATGGCTACCAAGAATATCAGGTATGAAAAACACAATAGGACTTGAAAGGTTAAGCAGGTTTAGCTTGCTTTTCTTCTGATAAGTAACGCTGTAACCCAAACATCCATTGTACTGTCACCTTTGAATGTATGCAAACACAGAGGTCTGCTGTGGAATACATTTTTTTAAAGACCATTTTCTGAAGACTTTAAGGCACATTATTGTTTAATTGAATCTTTTTTAACTCAATCCAGTATATCTCTCTATATATTTATCTCAGCTGAATTACTTCATTGGCTGTGGAGCCTGGGAAAAGCTATGTTTATGCTAAAAACAGAAAAACAAAGTTAAGCTCCTGCATTTAAAACACCACCGTCATCTTCATTAGTAATAGTGTAAGCTAATTTTCTGTTAAATTGCTTTTGATTTCTGATATCCATGTTATACAAAGTATAACAGATTGAGCCAGTCAGTCATACACTAGATACAAATCCTGTTTTATTCATCCAGACTGGTAGGTAATGCGCTAATATTTTGCATGATTATTGCTGGATAAAACAAATGAAAAGGAATCATTTTAAGGGAGATAATTATGTGGTTACATAGACTTTGGGATGATAGCTGGATATGTTTCCAGTGAGAATCATGAAGGAATAATGAATTAGAACCACCCATAACATATATTAGAAGACAGGTGATATGATTAACAACAAGACAAATAAAAATGCAAAAACATGTTGCATTCCAAAATTGTGGAATGTAGATTAATGTACTAAGAAATGATACAGAAAGGTAGAAGAACAAAGAAGCCAAAAAAGGTCAGAAGAGATAAGCTATCATATGATTTCAATCCTGGCCATTGTGAATGAGTATATAAATTCCATTTTAGAGAGAGAAAGGTATCTCAAAATACATAACAGAGCAGTAAGTTGGGAAGAAGCTTTGGAATGCAACAGGAAAGCCCACTGTACTAATAGTGGATTAACAAATGCAAATGATAATAAAGCTTGAAGATAAGGGATGATTCAAGCAACATATCTAGTTTGCCTAATATTTTTCACAGTTATGTAGGCCAGATAAAATGGAGAGAGACACGACTTATAAAATGGAATACAACTGTGTTGCAGTTCAAAGTCTTCGACACCTGATTTGCCTAATGCTGATGGGAAGTAAATGCAAAAGCAATAAATACAGTATAAAAAAGAGCATAAATGAGTTAGGGCAGAAACAAACTCATCAGGAAATGTACAGCTTACTGGATGCATACACAACAAGGTCTTGGGATAGTGGAAGAGGGTTATATGGAAGGCAGATCTCTGCAAAGGTGGGGAAAACAACAGCAAGCTAAACATGAACACTTTGGTAGAACCATGAGAAAGGCAAGCATGCTTTATGAGTAGATGAAATCAAATTTGATTAACCACTTTCATGTTGAAAATAACGGGAGCAGGCTGTATAAAATCCCTTAGCTCTTCTCTTGAAAGTGGAAGCTTTAGTCAACAAAGTTAGTGGTCATTGTTAAATCAGAAAACATAGCACTTGAAAAAAGACCATTGTCTTTGACTGCAACAGTACTGCAAATAAGGTTGAGAAAAGTTGTGGAGATGGTATAGGTATAAATCCCTAAGTCACAAGATGGGTTGCCAACTGGCTCACTGACAGAGCAAACACTGTAAAAGTTGCAGACTCCAAATCTGACCTCAAAGCAGTGACAAGTGGAGTACCACAGGGTTCCCTCCTGGGACCTCTCCTGTTTGGTATTTACTTCTCTGAAGTACAGGCTAACACAGAAGGCCTCTGGCTAATGAAGTTCACAGATGACTGCAAACTAGGAGCCATAGTCAAGTCATCAAATGATGTGGACATCCTAAAGAAGGGCCTCGCTGAGACAGATGCCTGGTGTCAGAGCCATGGCCTCAAGCTCAATGCCAAAAAGTGCAGTGTATCCCCTTTGGTAAAAACTCTGTACCCATGAACCACATAGGCAGCAATCTACTTTACACCAAATGTATGATAAGAGACCTTGGGACCCAGGTGGACATTAGTCTCTCCTTTGATAGTCACATCGCCACAGTAGTCAGGAAGTCCTTCTAAGTGGCACACCTCATCATAAAAGGGTTCTCATCAAAAGAGGTCATTGTTCCCCTCTACTCGACACTCATTAGACCATTATAGAGTAAAATGCCCCTTTTGGAATGTACCTCACAAGACATCTGCAGCAGCTGGAAAGGCCACAGAAGCACCTCACAAAGCGGATTACTGGCCTCAAACAAATGCCCTACACTGACCGTCTCGAAAAACTCCAGCTTTATTCTGTAGCATATCGCCTACTTTGAGGTGACCTCTGCCTAATATATAAAGTTATGTCAAACCCAGAGCTGTTGGACATGCTACACCTAAAGAAATCCTAATCCCTCCAAGCTACATGCTCTAGGGACCTAAACCGTGTCACCACAATAAGCAGTACATGCTGGAGGGATAGATTCCTGTCCCAAGAGACTTCCCATACTCTGGAACAGGCTATCCATCTATGTCAAGCAAAGTTTTTCATTAGCACTCTTCAAGAAAAAATCTTGATGAGTGGATGGGAAATAGGAAATACACCCTGGGATCACTTCTGTGTCTCTGCTTGACAGTGGCACAGGAAAATAACTTTCTTGGGTGGGGTAAGCCAGGGGAATCTTGTATGCTAGGCTTACATAGGCCCTTGGGCCAATAGCCTAGTACCTACCTATGAACCTATGAACCTATGCTGACTAAAGGAAGCTTCTAGGATAGATAATATAGCTAGCTTGTAGACTATCTGTTGGACAGCTTTTGGTATGTCCGTACTAAATACTCTTCTACACAACTATGTTCCTAATCTATCATTGCAATCCAGTGACCAAAATCTCCGATCAAATCTGCTGGCCATGGTCTGTACTCATAACATGTTGCTAAGGCCTTGAACTCCTTACCTCTATCCATCAGGTCAGTACCTTTCCTTCAGTCCTTTAAAACCATTCTAAAAGACCTCCTAGCCAAAATCTGGCTCCGCTCTTGCTCAACCCCAGGATAAGCTATATGCCTAAATATGAACAAGTATCTTCATACCTCACACCTGCTTACTCTCCCTTCTTCACACACTTTCTTACATCAGTTAATTTCTCTCCTCCAACTCTCCTTCTAAATATGCCATAACCCTCTTTTTTCTCTCACTTTATATTGCAGTTCCTATTTATATTATACTAACTTATCTTTAATGTCATTATAAACTGGCTAAGATTTTTCAAAATATTTAATCATTGTCATATAAGTTGTATCCATTTTAACCAATGTTGTCAAATTACATCTAATTTAGTATAATTATTTAAAAAGTAGTTATTTTTGTATTCTTTTTAAATATTTGTAAAATTATTTTTCTTAAAATGTTTTTGTAATACATTAGAGCTTTGCTCCCCAGTCCACCACTGACAATGAACACATACCCAGTTGGACTTTCCTGGTAATCAAATGTCTGTAAATAAACAAGAAATATTAACATACCGGTGGAATAACAGAAAGTGTAAAAATTCAATTTTCTAACTGTATCTTTAAAGTCCTTTGTGTACTTGTCAATATTTGATCTGTCTGGGACAGCACACTAGCATAATGACTGACTGAAAACTGAAAGCCAATGGTAAGTTACAGAGATGTGCCAAGACAAACAGACATTGCAGGCTTTTTGTGTGTTCTTTTCCCTTTCAAGTTTAGTTTTCTCCACAGGTAATGAAGGGATAAATATCTTTCTACCTGATAAAAACTCATTTCAATGGACTGAGATGAACACCACTAAAAATTATTTTTTCAGATGGGCTGATTGTTTTCAATGTTTTCAGCACTGACTCTCCTTTCTCATAAATACTAAAAGAGGAAGTATTTCCAGGTAGTGTTTTCTAAACTGCATGTCTCCAAGCTACCACCTTGCCTGCAAAATTCTTCCAGAGATTCCAAAGCTGTTGTCATGCAAACTTGGGGACATTAACAATAAGTGATAACTATAGACTGAAATAAAGTTATTTTATATTCAGAAGTACACACTGGGTATTATATGTGTGTGTGTGTGTGTGTGTGTGTATGTGTGTGTGTGTGTGTCTTTCTCTATAAATAATATATATATATATATACATATAGCTATATATAGTTATATAGTTATGGTACATTTCATTTAAGACTCAACTGATCTAATCACAAAAAAAAAAAAATATTAAAAAAATGAATCTAAGCCACATTTAATCTAAACACATTAATGGTGTTATTTATAGTCCAAGGCTCTGCATTTTTGTAGCGGTGATCCACCAAGGGCAACACTTTGTAGATATGCAAATACCAGAGTTTCAGCACAGATACCTACACGTGAAGGAGTTGTAAACATACTCCACCCATTACAAAAACATAACATGCTTAATGCATAAGTGATAAGGGGACAGCTACTATGCTGTTAAGGGGCTTTACACGTATGGGTATGAGTATGATTCATAGACATGATTCTATAATGAGCTCATTTGCATAATAGGTGTGTAAATAGTCCCGAACGTATGCTAGTAAGCAGCTGTTTTCCAGGAGAATACAGGGATGTGTGGTTGGTGCTTGTGCATACCTGGCCATATTAATGAAGTGGTCACCTGGCTGAATGTTTCATTTTAGTGCTTGTGCAGACCTGGACATGTTACTGAAGTGATTGCTTGGTGAAATGTTTCATTTTGGCACTTGCACATACTAGGACATGTCATTGAAGGGGTGCACTTGGAGAAATGTTTCACTTTGGTACTTGTACATACTAGGACATGTCATTGAAGGGGTGCACTTGGAGAAATGTTTCACTTTGGTACTGATTTATTCCTAGGCATTTTACTGAAGGGGTCACTTTGGGAAATGTTTCATTTTGGTGCTTGTGCATACTTGGATGTACTTCTGAAGAGGTTGCTTGGGCAAATACCGTATTTGTGTGTCAAGGAAGTGCTTGTGCACACATGGTCAGACTGCTGAAATCACTAAACAAAATAATTTACTGTGACGTTTTACTGCTTGTGCATGCTTAAGACAAACTAATGAAGGGCTTGTTGTGGAAAATAAATCTTTTGTGTCAGGGAAGTGTTTGTGCATACTTGGACAAACAAGTTTGCAGAATGCAATTCCAATATCAAAGGCACAGCATTGCTTTTAACAATGAATGTGCATACTACAGAGATGTGGGTCTATGAGTTGCAAAACTGCCTCATTAGAATACTGTACTTTACAACATTCCTCATTTGCATCTCATTATTTTTAAGGCTTTTTGCATTAGAAAATGGCCTCTGTGAATCTTTGCTACGTTCATTCATAAGCATCAGGAATACCCCTATCACATGTGTGCAAGCAACTATGAATACCTGCCTTAGTCTAAAGTAATCAAGTCTGTAAAGGAATACTGATTTATGAGTGAGTGAATGAGGTCTAAGTGGCCTACACAAACTTTTACCCATGTGTGGAAAGGATTCGATACACAGATATCTAGAGAAATGGTTGGTTATTTTTCTTGTCCATTTTTATATAACTATATGTGTATGTCTTTATCTATCTCTTCCTATATGTACTGATCTCTTTCTCCCTCCCTTCTTCTCTCTCTTTATTAAATAATAAGGAAGGTAACACCTACATCCTGCATAAATGAAGACAACCTACAACACAAAGACAGCCATTTTGTTCCTTAAG
>NC_056725.1:1727891318-1727898818 GCF_019279795.1 Protopterus annectens
AAAAGAATACAGAATGCAAGTAAAATTTCCTATGCAGACTACCTCAAGGCCCTATCCCTGTATTCTGTGTCCTACGGGCTTTTATGGGGAGATCTATGCTTAGCATACAGGGCATTGTCAGACCCCATTCTGATGGACCTCCTGCATATCCTCAAAACAAAGAGCACTAGAATTACCTGTTTTAAAGACTTAAACCTTTCTTGTGATATAAATAAGACCTGATGGAGACACAGGTATGTATCCCAGAGACTACCATATCTGTGGAACAGGCTCCCATCCATGTGAAGCAGAGTTCCTCCCTAACCCAATTCAAGTGTAACTTGGACAACTGGATGGGGAACAGGAAATGCATCCCTGGTTTGGCACCTATGTCTCTAATGGTCACAGGTAGCCTGTAAATGGCTCATCTTGCAGGCCCCTGCTTGTACTAGAACCTGTGGTGATTTGGAGTGCAGGGCTAGCCTGAAAAAGATCCTTGTGTTCGTTTTCCTAGTACACACCTATGAATCTATGAAGTGGATATTGGAAATGATTAATAAGGATGCTTATCCATTAGAGAATAAATAAGAATTTTTTAAATAAATATTGGTATTATTCTTCTTGGTTGCTGCAAGTCTCACCATGGAGACTACTTCTTTTTGCTATGGAACTTTAGTAATTTTATGTTTAGGAGATGAAGGATTAGAACTGACAACATATACATGAGTAAATGACTAGTATAGAGTGGGGTCTTGCAGGTTTCTGTGACAGTGCAGTTTCTCTTCAATGTCTGTATGCTTAGCTTTCTTTCTTTCCACTGTATTTAGACCACCAGATTTGTTGATGATACTAAGAATGAATCAGTGGTAACCAGTCTGTCAGATGAACTGAAAATTCAAATATAAGAAGACTTTTTAAATAACTAAGGAATATCAAACAGCATTTACTGTAATACAAAACAAGTAATGTTCTTCACTTTGGAGCTTTAACTAACCACCAGATAATTATATTAGAGACCTTGTTGCACGGTCATTTGCATTCCTGAAATTTTCATTGCTGTTAATATATTTTATCATTCTGAAGTGTTACTTAGTCATAATGACAACCCTACTTCTAGGTATCCTACAGTTAGTTTTACCTTGTTTAAGCCTGTGCTTAGACTCATCACAGAATATAATAAACATCCTTCAGTATATAATATATTATGGTAATTTAGGAAAATTGAAAGGGTTCAAAAATGTTATATAAAAAGGGGTAATACTTATTATATTGATTATTCACATAGATGTATATTTCAAGTATATGCAGTTAAGTACCGGTTACACAGAGGGAATATGATGGTTTATAAGTGTCCTAAAACCGATCCCCAGTGAGTACTTTAGACATAACTTTTTAGAATAGTTCCAATCATATTAGGAACAGTACATTGATGCTTGGTGTTCCTAAATCAAATGCCAATCTTAAAATAATCTTTTTTCTACTCTGGTGATGCAAGATTATGGAAATCGCTACCTTTCAGTGTTAGATAAGTTACATCCTTATATAACTTTATACGTTTCATTGATTCTTGGTCAGGAGACAGCATATACTTAAGCAGTAATCCATAACTGGGTGTGGGTATATCTAGATTTACCCATGGTTGGTGTGGTTTGATCATGAGGGTGAAGCCCGAGTGATTAAACAAAGCCAACTGTGGGTAAATCCTTATATACTCACACCCAGGAGTGGATTACTGTATTATATAATGACATTATTTAAGAAAGAAATTGCTTACCTTTCTTAATCTTTGTATAAGGGAGCAGAAGTGTTCCTCTGTGTTCTTCCTTCTTTACTGATGTACTTCTCATGCGTATGGGACTTACATCTTCACACTTGCACAGTACATCAGTGCATTGCAGGAGAAGCAACAGCAAATAGAGAATCTACGTTGCTGCTTTTTTTCCTGTTGACATTTTATGAGGGACAGTAAAGAAATAGAAGGAATATTAGGTTTGTTTCTGTTCCTCTATTTCTAAGAACATATCTGATTTTTCTTCTGTTTTGCTCTGTCCCTCAGCATATTCCAATAGGAAGTCTGTACGCTCGATGGTACTTCAGCAGCCGGACTTTATTCTACTGATAATTTTGAATACAAATGAAACAAAGGAGAAGTCACTCTGTTTAAAAAGGTGATTTTTTTGCCTGCATCTAAAAATGATTTTCATTGGAATGCAACTCTACTATGACATATTTTAGTCCCGAGACTGCCATATTCTATACACATTAACATTGTTTTATTAAAATAAAACAAAAATTAAAGGAAGAGATTACAGAGCATTTTTAGATATTGAAAGAAAAGCATGAATAATGCACTTCGTATACAAACAACTGGCCATAAATACTCTTACATGTCACATGTTGCAGTCAGGACATTCAAGTAAGCAAAAACAGGGACATAATAAACAACACTAAATGTGCATACTAGAGATAGATTTTATTACTATGAGTTAATGCATCACCCAGACTGAGTAAATGATATAGTCTGAAATGTCTAAGGCATTATATATTATACCTACACATCTTATGTGTGTTGTAGTTCTTGTTATCATAATTTGTGTAAATTAGTGTGCCATGTGACTTGCTCATTTTAACTACTAGCATGCTAATTTTTAGATTACTTGTATAACCATGTCTTCTAAAGTGAATGCTTGCATATATTTTAACACATGTATTTGTTTATTTACTAAAGTTATTCTGAGTTTTACAAAGTGGTTCTGAACTGGATTTCTACTTTTTGATAATGATTTGTTAAATATTTATTGAGATTTGTCTAATTAAACCTTTTTGTGATACTGCAAAAGTATGTGGGTGTGACAGTTTAATATGGTTATGGGCAGCTACCTAGAGTTGTAACTCCTGAATTATTGAATGTGATGGTCAAAATAAGGGAATGATCCTGAGCAGACAGACTAAGAGTGATATATATATATATATATATATATATATATATATATAGAGAGAGAGAGCACAAGAGATCATGTGAGTGCAACTGATGAAAGACAAAAAGGAAGTCAGTAGCAGCAACATGTGGAGCTATGAAATGTGGGTGCAGCAGATGTAACAGACTGGAAATGAGGGGAATAGGGCAGTGCACTTCCTAAAAGCTTTTGAACATACTTTAATAAGAAAGGTATGCATATTATTTTGATAGCTATGTGGTATGCTATGTGTCTTATATTGTTATGCTAAGCCAGGGAATAGTTTACTGCAAAGAATATCTGAATGGTGAGCTAGTTAGAACCATTTCATCCTTTGTAATGGATAAGAAGTAAGATGTGGAATGGATGTGATACCATTTGTTCTCTAGGAGTGACCAGTGTTCCTCACAGTACAACATGGAGCCAACTGCAATTATGGTTAGTAGTAGTAGGCCAACACATTTATTTATTTGTCCTTTGATAACTGGGAAAGTCTGATGGAGCCAGTGGCCAATTTT
Organism: Protopterus annectens; assembly: GCF_019279795.1. Classification (NCBI taxonomy): domain Eukaryota; kingdom Metazoa; phylum Chordata; order Ceratodontiformes; family Protopteridae; genus Protopterus; species Protopterus annectens. The sequence goes on from NC_056725.1 coordinate 1,727,894,773, forward strand.
CAGTGGAAGCCCAGGAAGAAAATCTCCACAACAGATTCAAAAACATTTAAACACTAGTTGATTATATAAATAAATAAATAAGCAAACATGACTTTGTGTGTAAGGCAGAGGGGTTGTTGCATGGCCTAGTGTTCTATAGGGAGAATCTTATCCTTGACAAGGGTAATGCTTAATGTTTTGTCTGACGTAAAGATCTGCGGAATGGCATGTATGTTCTGTTTTGATGTCACTTCAGACTGAGCTGGAATACCCTGGGTTAGATTATGTTTTACTGTATGGATTGAGATGGTGTGGGCAACAAAATAAAATAAGGAGTCTTTCCTAACTCCACTTTAACAGAACCATGACACTCGTGTGAGTCCAGTATCAAGTGTGTATATAACTATTACCTTAGATTCTTTTAATAGGAAGTGTGTATATAACTATTAACTTAGATTATTTTAATAGGAAGTGCGTATATAACTATTAACTTAGATTCTTTTAATAGGAAGTGTGTATATAACTATTAACTTAGAGTCTTTTAATAAGCCAAAGACCACTATTTTTTGTTTGTGGAAGCTGAAAGAAAGGCAATGGTTGAAGAAGTATTTTATTAAGTTAGTGAAGTTGCCCTGAATTCCAAATTGACTTACATGGACATCAGATATATTTTAAAAAATGACTTGTTCATCAGTGTAAACAATATCAGTAGATTATTTCAGTTTAATAATAATGTCGTTTTTGAATAAACTAATGAGTAGCAGCCCAGTCAATGAGCCTTGGGAACATCGTTACAGGAGAAGCCCCCAGAATAATGTAATATAACAGCTGTGCCATGCAATATCAGCTTCAGTGAACTGTATTATATAAAGAATTTTTCATCCTGTGTGGTTAACTGTATTTACTTTGTTGTTACATTATTATTTCCTTGTTGTTTACATTGTATAAGAGTGACAATATTTCTTTATTTTATACTTTAATGTTGTTGCTAAACTTTTTCTCTGGTTGAGACTGAAATTGGTCATCTGTGTTTAGTGCACTGCCCTAGTTCACAGATTTAAGTAAAAACCTAACTAAGTAACTAACCAGCACTGACTGACTAACTGAATGACAACTAAATAAAAGAATAAACAGGAAATGCAGCCAATCCAATTAGTAAAAAACTGCAAGAAAAACCTAGAGTTTTAAGGAATCACACAGTGAAAACTCTAGCTTGGCTAGGGTTTTTTTGTAGTTTTTTTGTAACTGGACTGGCTGTGTGTACTGTTTACTCTTTTATTTACTTGTTAGATAGGATATTTTGCAGACACCTTAATGGTTATTGTGATGCCCCTGCACTGGCCCAGTAATCAAGGACCCCCAATCCTCACCACTGGCAACAGTGAGTGATGTACATACTGGAAGGATGACAAGCACACACAGAGCAAAGTACAATTTCCTTAATAGCATACAGAGATTACAGTCAGTCTGGGGTTGGTTTATCCCTCTTTCTCCAGATCCCCAACAAAACTCCCCACTGGCATAGCAATAGGGTTAAAATTTCAGCTGAGGGCCAAGCCAAGACCTCCAGCACCCTCTCTGTCCAACCAGTGCTTTGTGTCCCTAGTCAAGTAGCTGACACACACACACTTTGAGATTTCATTTATATACAAACACACACACACACCTGGGGAAGGCTGGCACAGGTCTGCTAACTATGCCCCCTTCTGATAAGACTATAAGGTAGTTAGTTTCCACTGCCACCAGCCCCTACTTATCAGCTACTATAAAGCCCTTACAAAGGAATTCAGTATCCACACCAGTACAAGCCAATTAATATGTGATGTAGCTATGCCGGCACTATCTACCAATTAATATGTGATGTGGATATCCCACCACTGCCTACCAATTAATACGTGATGCCCCTGCACTGGCCCATTAATCAAGGAGCCTCAATCCTCACCACTGACCACAGCTAGGGGATGTACACTAATGGGAAGATTACAAGTAAACACACAGTAAAGTGCAATTTCCCTTAAGAGCGCACAGAGACCACAGTAAATCTGGGGTTGGTTTCTCCCTCTTTCTTGAGATCCCCAATAAGACTCCCCACTGGCACAGCTATAAAGTTGAGATTTCAGCTGAGTGTCCAAGCCAAAACTTCCAGCACCTTCTCTGTCCCAACCAGTGCTTTGTGTCCCTGCCCAAGTAGCTGACACATACACTCTTTGAGGTTTGATTTAGCTACAAACACATGCACTCCTGGGAAAGGCTGGCACAGGCTATGCCCCTTTCTGTCCAGACTATAAGGTAGTTATCACTGTCACCAAACACTCTTTATCAGCTACTTTTAAGGCCCTTAACAAAGGGTGTCCAATCCTACAGTGTAATTTTACTATTAATCAAAATGGTAGTCTGACCAAGACTTGCAAGACTATTTCGGAGTGTCTTGTGCAGTGTCACCAAATACATATGCAAGTACTCTAGGAGCTCAAATATGTCTTACAAATATCAGCCACAAAGATAGGTTTAAATATATTTAATAATAAATAATAAAAGAACAAGACATTACTCTGTAAATCAACATGGTAACTTCAGAGTTCAAAATCACAGGAAATATTTTAAAACAGCATTGCAGGACAGTCTCAAATAAATACAGAAAACATCTAAACTAATCTTTACTATATTCCTATCTCTAGCTAAAAGAGATACTAAAATATACACATCTCTCAGATGTTTGCTCAGATCTTGGAAGTCGTAAAACAATAAAACTCTTTTACATTTTAAACCTAGAAAATACAAAAAACTTCTAGTTCTAGACATTGTGTCTGCTACACTGAAACTGAGAGCAAAACTTGTATAGCACAATCGTAAAGCAGACTAATTTCAACTTATTTTCTAAAAGTTTTGCAAGTTAACCCTTTTATGTTCTAGTTCTACTGTTAAAACATATATTTGCACAGGTATATAGTTTATATACGTTTCTGTTCTAAGTCAGCAGGGCATATTGTGGTTAGATTTTAGCTCAGTACATAACATACAGTTCTGTGTAAGTCATATCAATATTCACAAATGACGTAGAATTATTTACAAAATTCCAGATAGCTGGGCTGGCAATATTTCTCTATATCACAGCTATGGACATCAGTTGGGTACAGCAACCCTGTGTTCCTAAAGGTTAGCCAAACAGTTATGCTGTGTTGATGAGGTCGCAAGAAGGCTGAAACATGCATGTCCACAGCTAGTGGGTTTTGGCTTTATTGGCCTAAATTTGCCCATTAGCAGATTTAAAAAGAAAAAAGTTTTGGCCATTTAGAATTGCCATACAGCTGAAACACCTAATGTCCTTAAGGCGGCATTTACATATATCCCATTATGTGGAAGAGAGGTGAAGGAGAGAGTACAGGCAGGATGGAGTGGGTGGAGAAGAGTGTCAGGAGTGATTTGTGACAGATGAGTACCAGTAAGAGTAAAAGGGAAGGTCTACAAGAGGGTAGTGAGACTAGTTATGTTATATGGGTTGGAGACACTGGCATTGACAAAAAGGCAGGAGTCAGAGCTTGATGTGGCAGAGTTGAAGATGTTAAGATTTGCACTGGGTGTGATGAGGATGGACAGGTTTAGGAATAAGTATATTAGAGGGTCAGCCCAGGTTAGAAGGTTTGGAGACAAAGCCAGAGAGGCAAGATTACGTTGGTTTGGACATGTGCTGAGGAGGGATGCAGAGTATATTGGGAAAAAGATGGTAAGGATGAAGCTGCCAGGTAACAGGAAAAGCGGGAGGCCTAAGATAAAGTTTATGGATGTGGTGAGAGAGGACATGCAGGTGGTTGGTGTGACAGAGCAAGATGCAGAGGACAGGAAGAAATGGAAACAGTTGATCTGCTGTGGCGACCCCTAACGGGAGCAGCCGAAAGAAGAAGAAGAAGATTCTCTTTTGCAAGAGGTTTTAAGGAATCAGACAGTGAAAATTCTAACTTGGCTATGTTTTTATTGTAATCCTTCAGTGTTCAGGTAGAAATACAAATGGCCTAAACCCAGTCATACCTCTCAAGAGAGTTGATTTTGTAGACAGAGGGTTATAATTA
>NC_056725.1:1727903818-1727923818 GCF_019279795.1 Protopterus annectens
TAAGAGCAATATTTTGTCCCTATTTATGAGTCAGTGTGCCCGCATTATTTTTGGCTTTGTTCAGATTTCTTGTGCTAAGAAGTTGAGAAGTATGACCATAACCCTTTAAGTAATATTCTTGAATTGAGCTTCTATATAGCTTTTTAACCTCTATTTCATCTCAACTCATAATATTTTCCACTGTCACGTGAGGTACTGTATCAAATGTCTTACTGAAGTGCTAAAGACTATATCTAGGGGGACTATCTCTGTCTAGTTCTTTCATTTCACACTCATAAAACTGAATCAAATTAAAATGAAACACAAAACAATGCTTGCAATTATCCTGGAGATTATTGTCTTCCAAGAAAGTAGCCAGTTTCCCCTTTTAGAGTTTTCTTCATGTTTTTCCCAGCCACCAAACCAGTATTAACAGGTCTATAATTATCTGTATTTATTCTGTTTTCATTTGCAATATAATATTGTTTTTTGCCATCTTCTAGTCATCAAGTACTCTGGCCAAAACCAAAAATCTCCTGAAAATCTCACTCAGGGGTTCTTTGAAACTATATGACAGATTTTTTTGAAAAACCTTGGAAGGTAGTTCTTTCCACTCATTGTATTTTATCCTCACTTTGTGATATTTCCCTAATTTCAGGGCCATGCATTTCACTTTTCCCTATCACTCTCAGAGCGAGCATCTTGTAGCATTTCTGTTCTCTTCTGTAAAGATAGATGTAAGCCTCAATTCAATTTCTTTATTTTTTCTGTGTCACATCTAAAGAAAGAAAAATATTTAGTTTCCTTGACTCATTCTGGCTTCTGTCCTGGGTGTTTTGCCCTTCTAAGCACATTTATTGCCCTTCTTCTGGTTCCTTGTATTGAAACTCCTTCCTCTCGCCTTCATTACCCTTCCACCTTTAGTATACTCACTCCTTAGGTTTAATTGATTGCTTCATATACCTATTCGTTTACCTTTTTTTCTTTTTCACAGTACCTTCTTTGTACACCAGCATAATTTTACAGTACCAGCCCCACCAAAAATATTTTGAGAATAGGGCTGGCATGCCAATTGGGTTACATTTAGAACTAGTCATTCTTTTGTTCAGCTCCCTTCCCCTCAATCAATATAACAAGCAGTATTTCTTTAAGTGCTATTTGAAAGGGGACAAGCACCCCCATTTATAATTAGTTTGGAGGGGGTTTATAACTGGGTGCTAGTTTCCATTACTAACAAAATCAACAGATATTACAGTCTGGCAATATTAGTTAGCGTGACATGTAAGTACAAAGTCGGGGTTTTCTGTGTGTCACAGGAGATAAGTGCAGTAAAATAAAAAAATACATTGATTTACAATAGCAATAACTTGAAAATCAGTGACTGAATCCTAGATATTTAGAAATCTGGTGAGGTGGGTGTTACTATTTCAGTGTAACTGCTGAAATGTTTCTTACGTTCCACAAATACTTCCTGGGGGTATCTATACTTCCAGTTTTCTAATACATTTCTGTCATTCTCCCCAAGAAAGGCATAATCCACTTCATATAATTTTATACATTAATCTTAGTTAATGGCTTCCTAAATCTACCCCGTATTTTATAATACTACACAGTGGCTCTTTAACCTGAACATACCTTACTCTGCCTTGGCTAAGACTGTATTCATTATTTTATACTTTCTAGTACAGTGTCATACTAAGTGCCAGAACATCTCTCAACTCTGGTGTAGGGTATTTCCCAGTTATCAACAGAGAGATTCACCTTTTCCTTAATAATTGCTCTGTTTCTTTTATTTCTTATACTTTTTTCTGCAACTTAACTCTGCAACCGCCTTTTCTAGCACATATTGAAGTCTATATACTATGTACAACTACAGTAAAATTCAATTTCTTCTTGGTAATTGTATTATTAAAACACTTATTTTCTGTACAGACATTAATTTTCAACCATGCTTCTGCTGAAGGTACAGGTGGTACCTCATAAAAGGATGTATTCAGTTCTCTTTCCCAACAACTTTCAGCCACCTCTCTTGTTGTGCTGGAAACCTTAACCATCTGCTTTGCCTCAGGTCATGTCTGAAAACTTGCAGTATGTGCTTTGCCTCAGGTCATGTCTGAGCACTTGCAGTATGTGCTTTGCCTCAGGTCACATCTGAGTACTTGCAGTATGTGCTTTGCCTCAGGTCATGTCTGAGTCCTTGCAGTATGTGCTTTGCCTCAGGTCACATCTGAGTACTTGCAGTATGTACTTTGCCTCAGGTCATGTCTGAGTACTTGCAGTATGTGCTTTGCCTCAGGTCACATCTGAGTACTTGCAGTATGTGCTTTGCCTCAGGTCATGTCTGAGTATTTGCAGTATGTGCTTTGCCTCAGGTCATGTCTGAGTACTTGCAGTATGTGCTTTGCCTAACGTCATGTCTGAGCACTTGCAGTATGTGCTTTGCCTCAGGTCATGTCTGAGTACTTGCACTATGTGCTTTGCCTCAGGTCATGTCTGAATACTTGCAGTATGTGCTTTGGCTCAGGTCATGTCTGAGAACTTGCAGTACGTGCTTTGCCTCAGGTCATGTCTGAGTACTTGCAGTATGTGCTTTGCCTCAGGTCATGTCTGAGTACTTGCAGTATGTGCTTTGCCTCAGGTCATGTCTGAGTACTTGCAGTATGTGCTTTGCCTCAGGTCATGTCTGAGTACTTGCGGTATGTGCTTTGCCTCACGTCATGCATGAGTACTTGCAGTATGTGCTTTTCCTCAGGTCACGTCTGAGTACTTGCAGTATGTGCTTTGCCTCAGGTCACGTCTGAGTACTTGCAGTATGTGCTTTGCCTCAGGTGATGTCTGAGTACTTGCAGTATGTGCTTTGCCTCAGATCACGTCTGAGTACTTGCAGTATGTGCTTTGCCTCAGGTTACGTATGAGTACTTGCAGTATGTGCTTTGCTTCAGGTCATGTCTAAGTACTTGCAGTATGTGCTTTGCCTCAGGTCACGCCTGAGTACTTGCAGTATGTACTTTGCCTCAGGTCACATCTGAGTACTTGCAGTATGTGTTTTTCCTCAGGTCACGTCTGAGTACTTGCAGCATGTGCTTTGCCTCAGGTCATGTCTAAGTACTTGCTGTATGTGCTTTGCCTCAGGTCATGTCTGAGTACTTGCAGTATGTGCTTTACCTCAGGTCATGTCTGAGTACTTGCAGTATGTGCTTTGCCTCAGGTCATGTCTGAGTACTTGCAGTATATGCTTTGCCTCAGGTCAGGCCTGAGTACTTGCAGTATGTGCTTTGTTTCAGGTCATGTCTAAGTACTTGCAGTATATGCTTTGCCTCAGGTGAAGCCTGAGTACTTGCAGTATGTACTTTGCCTCAGGTCATGTCTAAGTACTTGCAGTATATGCTTTGCCTCAGGTGAAGCCTGAGTACTTGCAGTATGTACTTTGCCTCAGGTCACATCTGAGTACTTGCAGTATGTGCTTTACCTCAGGTCATGTCTGAGTACTTGCAGTATGTGCTTTGCCTCAGGTCATGTCTGAGTACTTGCAGTATATGCTTTGCCTCAGGTCAGGCCTGAGTACTTGCAGTATGTGCTTTGTTTCAGGTCATGTCTAAGTACTTGCAGTATATGCTTTGCCTCAGGTCAAGTCTGAGTACTTGCAGTATGTGCTTTGCTTCAGGTCATGTCTAAGTACTTGCAGTATATGCTTTGCCTCAGGTGAAGCCTGAGTACTTGCAGTATGTACTTTGCCTCAGGTCACATCTGAGTACTTGCAGTATGTGTTTTTCCTCAGGTCACATCTGAGTACTTGCAGCATGTGCTTTGCCTCAGGTCATGTCTAAGTACTTGCTGTATGTGCTTTGCCTCAGGTGATGTCTGAGTACATGCAGTATGTGCTTTACCTCACATCATGTCTGAGTACTTGCAGTATGTGCTTTGCCTCAGGTCACGTCTCAGTACTTGCAGTATGTGCTTTGCCTTAGGTCATGTCTGAGTAATTGCAGTATGTACTTTGCCTCAGGTCATGTCTGAGTACTTGCAGTATGTGCTTTGCCTCAGTTCATGTCTGAGTACTTGCAGTATGTGCTTTGCTTCAGGTCATGTCTAAGTACTTGCAGTATATGCTTTGCCTCAGGTGAAGCCTGAGTACTTGCAGTATGTGCTTTGCTTCAGGTCATGTCTAAGTACTTGCAGTATATGCTTTGCCTCAGGACAGGCCTGAGTACTTGCAGTATGTGCTTTGCTTCAGGTCATGTCTAAGTACTTGCGGTATGTGCTTTGCCTCACGTCATGCATGAGTACTTGCAGTATGTGCTTTTCCTCAGGTCACGTCTGAGTACTTGCAGTATGTGCTTTGCCTCAGGTCACGTCTGAGTACTTGCAGTATGTGCTTTGCCTCAGGTGATGTCTGAGTACTTGCAGTATGTGCTTTGCCTCAGATCACGTCTGAGTACTTGCAGTATGTGCTTTGCCTCAGGTTACGTATGAGTACTTACAGTATGTGCTTTGCTTCAGGTCATGTCTAAGTACTTGCAGTATGTGCTTTGCCTCAGGTCACGCCTGAGTACTTGCAGTATGTACTTTGCCTCAGGTCACATCTGAGTACTTGCAGTATGTGTTTTTCCTCAGGTCACGTCTGAGTACTTGCAGCATGTGCTTTGCCTCAGGTCATGTCTAAGTACTTGCTGTATGTGCTTTGCCTCAGGTCATGTCTGAGTACTTGCAGTATGTGCTTTACCTCAGGTCATGTCTGAGTACTTGCAGTATGTGCTTTGCCTCAGGTCATGTCTGAGTACTTGCAGTATATGCTTTGCCTCAGGTCAGGCCTGAGTACTTGCAGTATGTGCTTTGTTTCAGGTCATGTCTAAGTACTTGCAGTATATGCTTTGCCTCAGGTGAAGCCTGAGTACTTGCAGTATGTACTTTGCCTCAGGTCAAGTCTGAGTACTTGCAGTATGTGCTTTGCTTCAGGTCATGTCTAAGTACTTGCAGTATATGCTTTGCCTCAGGTGAATCCTGAGTATTTGCAGTATGTACTTTGCCTCAGGTCACATCTGAGTACTTGCAGTATGTGTTTTTCCTCAGGTCACATCTGAGTACTTGCAGCATGTGCTTTGCCTCAGGTCATGTCTAAGTACTTGCTGTATGTGCTTTGCCTCAGGTGATGTCTGAGTACATGCAGTATCTGCTTTACCTCACATCATGTCTGAGTACTTGCAGTATGTGCTTTGCCTCAGGTCACGTCTCAGTACTTGCAGTATGTGCTTTGCCTTAGGTCATGTCTGAGTAATTGCAGTATGTACTTTGCCTCAGGTCATGTCTGAGTACTTGCAGTATGTGCTTTGCCTCAGTTCATGTCTGAGTACTTGCAGTATGTGCTTTGCTTCAGGTCATGTCTAAGTACTTGCAGTATATGCTTTGCCTCAGGTGAAGCCTGAGTACTTGCAGTATGTGCTTTGCTTCAGGTCATGTCTAAGTACTTGCAGTATATGCTTTGCCTCAGGTCAGGCCTGAGTACTTGCAGTATGTGCTTTGCTTCAGGTCATGTCTAAGTACTTGCAGTATATGCTTTGCCTCAGGTGAAGCCTGAGCACTTGCAGTATGTACTTTGCCTCAGGTCAAGTCTGAGTACTTGCAGTAGGTGTTTTTCCTCAGGTCACGTCTGAGTACTTGCAGTATGTGCTTTGCCACAGGTCACGTCTGAGTACTTGCTGTATGTGCTTTGCCTCAGGTCATGTCTGAGTACTTGCAGTATGTGCTTTGCTCACATCATGTCTGAGTACTTGCAGTATGTGCTTTGCCTCAGGTCACGTCTCAGTACTTGCAGCATGTGCTTTGCCTTAGGTCATGTCTGAGTAATTGCAGTATGTACTTTGCCTCAGGTCATGTCTGAGTACTTGCAGTATGTGCTTTGCCTCAGTTCATGTCTGAGTACTTGCAGTATGTGTTATGCCTCAGGTCATGTCTGAGTACTTGCAGTATGTGCTTTGCCTCAGGTCATGTCTGAGTACTTGCAGTATGTGCTTTGCCTCAGGTCATGTCAGAGAACTTGCAGTATGTGCTTTGCTTCAGGTCACATCTGAGTATTTGCAGTATGTGCTTTGCTTCAGGTCACGTCTGAGTACTTGCAGTATGTGCTTTGCTTCAGGTTATGTCTGAGTACTTGCAGTATGTGCTTTGGCTCAGGTAATTTCTGAGTACTTGCAGGATGTGTTTTGCCTCAGGTCACGTCTGAGTACTTGCAGTATATGCTTTGCCTCAGGTCACCTCTGAGTACTTGCAGAATGTGCTTTGCCTCAGGTCATGTCTGAGTCCTTGCAGTATATGCTTTGCCTCAGGTCACATCTCAGTACTTGCAGTATATACTTTGCCTCAGGTCATATCTGAGTACTTGCAGAATGTGCTTTGCCTCTGGTCACATCTGAGTACTTGCTGTATGTGCTTTGCCTCAGGTCATGTCTGAGTATTTGCAGTATGTGCATTGCCTCATGTCATGTCTGAGTACTTGCAATATGTGCTTTGCCTCTGGTCACGTCTGAGTACTTGCACTTTGTCCTTTGCCTCAGGTAATGTCTGAGTACTTGCAGTATGTGCTTTTCCTCAGGTCATGTCTGAGTACTTGCAGTATGTGCTTTGCCTCAGGTCATGTCTGAGTACTTGCAGTATGTGCTTTGCCTCAGGTCATGTCTGAGTACTTGCAGTATGTGCTTTGCCTCTGGTCATTTCTGAGTACTTGCAGTATGTGCTTTGCCTCAGGTCATGTCTGAGTACTTGCAGTATGTGCTTTGCCTCAGGTCATGTCTGTGTACTTGCAGTATGTGCTTTGCCTCATGTCATGCATGAGTACTTGCAGTATGTGCTTTTATTCAGGTCATGTCTGAATACTTGCAGTATGTGTTTTGCCTCAGGTCACGTCTGAGTACTTGCAGTATGTGCTTTGTCTCAGGTCATGACTGAGTAATTTCAGTATGTGCTTTGCCTCACATCATGTCTGAGTACTTGCAGTATGTGTTATGCCTCAGGTCATGTCTGAGTACTTGCAGTATGTGCTTTGCCTCAGGTCACATCTGAGTACTTGCAGTATGTGCTTTGCCTCAGGACATGTCTGAGTTCTTGCAGTATGTGCTTTGCCTCAGGACACATCTGAGTACTTGCAGTATGTAATTTGCTTCAGGTCATGTCTGAGTACTTGCAGTATGTGCTTTGCCTCAGGTCACATCTGAATACTTGCAGTATGTGCTTTGTCTCAGGTCATGTCTGAGTAATTGCAGTATGTGCTTTGCCTCAGGTCACGTCTGAGTACTTGCAGTATGTGCTTTGCCTCAGGTCATGTCTGAGTTCTTGCAGTATGTGCTTTGCCTCAGGTCACATCTGAGTACTTGCAGTATGTAATTTGCCTCACGTCATGTCTGAGTACTTGCAGTATGTGCTTTGCCTCAGGTCACATCTGAATACTTGCAGTATGTGCTTTGTCTCAGGTCATGTCTGAGTATGTGCAGTATGTGGTTTGCCTCAGGTCACGTCTGAGTACTTGTAGTATGTGCTTTGCCTCACGTCATGTCTGAGTACTTGCAGTATGTGCTTTGCCTCAGGTCACGTCTGAGTACTTGCACTATGTGCTTTGCCTCAGGTCATGTCTGAGTACTTGTAGTATGTGCTTTTCCTCAGGTCACGTCTGAGTATTTGCAGTATGTGCTTTGCCTCAGGTCATGTCTGAGTACTTGCAGTATGTGCTTTGCCTCAGTTGATGTCTGAGTACTTGCAGTACATGCTTTGCCTCAGGTCATGTCTGAGTACTTGCAGTATGTGCTTTGCCTTAGGTTATGCATAAGTACTTGCAGTATGTGCTTTTCCTCAGGTCACATCTGAGTACTTGCAGTATGTGCTTTGCCTCAGGTCATGTCTGTATACTTGCAGTATGTGCTTTGCCTCGGGTGATGTCTGAGTAATTTCAGTATGTGCTTTGCTGGTCACGTCTGAGTACTTGCAGTATGTGCTTTGCCTCAGGTCATATCTGAGTACTTGCAGTATGTGCTATGCTTCAGGTCATGTCTGAGTACTTGCAGTATGTGCTTTGCCTCAGGTTATGTCTGACTACTTGCAGTATGCGCTTTGCCTCAGGTCACGTCTGATTACTTTCACTATGTGCTTTGCCTCAGGTCATGTCTGAGTACTTGCAATATGTGCTTTTCCTCAGGTCATGTCTAAGTACTTGCAGTATGTGCTTTGCCTCAGGTCATGTCTGAGTACTTGCAGTATGTGCTTTGCCTCAGGTCATGTCTGAGTCCTTGCAGTATGTGCTTTGCCTCAGGTCACATCTGAGTACTTGCAGTATGTACTTTGCCTCAAGTCATGTCTGAGTACTTGCAGTATGTGCTTTGTCTCAGGTTACATCTGAGTACTTGCAGTATGTGCTTTGCCTCAGGTCATGTCTGAGTATTTGCAGTATGTGCTTTGCCTCACGTCATGTCTGAGTACTTCCAGTATGTGCTTTGCCTCAGGTCACGTCTGAGTACTTGCACTATGTGCTTTGCCTCAGGTCATGTCTGAGTACTTGCGGTATATGCTTTGCCTCACGTCATGCATGAGTACTTGCAGTATGTGCTTTTCCTCAGGTCACGTCTGAGTACTTGCAGTATGTGCTTTGCCTCAGGTCATGTCTGAGTACTTGCAGTATGTGCTTTGCTTCAGGTCATGTCTAAGTACTTGAAGTATGTGCTTTGCCTCAGGTCACACCTGAGTCCTTGCAATATGTACTTTTCCTCAGTCACGTCTGAGTACTTGCAGTATGTGCTTTTCCTCAGGTCACGTCTGAGTTCTTGCAGTATGTGCTTTGCCTCAGGTCATGTCTGAGTACTTGCTGTATGTGCTTTGCCTCAGGTTATGTCTGAATACTTGCACTATATGCTTTGCCTCAGGTCATGTCTGAGTACTTGCAGTATGTGCTTTTCTCATGCCATGCGTGAGTATTTGCAGTATGTGTTTTGCCTCAGGTCATGTCTGGCTACTTGCAGTATGTGCTTTGTCTCAGGTCATGCCTGAGTACTTGCACTATGTGCTTTGTCTCAGGTCATGTCTGAGTACTTGCAGTATGTGCTTTTCCTCAGGTCATGTGTGAGTATTTGCAGTATGTGCTTTGCCTCAGGTCACGTCTGATTACTTGTAGCGTAATGTTCATTTTCTTGGCTTCTTTGTGTAGACCTTTAGACTATTGAACATTCTCCTTTTTAGTTTTTATTTAAATATTTTCTCATTTCATTTTCCAAACCACCTTCAAGAAATGCAGCCTTCCTCAGCACAAGTTTTTTATCATACTTACAGAAGTTATTAAGAAAAATGGAGACAGAACTCATGGACAGTGTACTGCTAATCATAGAACATGTTGTAAAAACAGCGCTCTGTAAAATCAAGCTATTTGGGATCAAATAAATTTCCGGGGCTTTCCTACATAAAATCAAAAGAATAATGTTAGGTCTCTTGCAATACCTTTGAAATGATAAATGAAAGACAGGCCTGTAGTGGGAATGTGGCTCCCCTTCCCAAAAAGGAGTTACTTTGAATCAAGGGAAGTAATGTGTGTGTGTATATATATATATATGTTCTGTAAAGCAAAAGAAAGCACATCATGAGATCTGTTTTTGAAAAAGAAAATAGAACATGAATTGTTTCTAGGTCATGAGCAATATGGGTTTGTGGAGGGACGATCCTGATTTTTAAACTTGGTAGCATTCTTTGAACACATAACTGCTGCAGCAGATGTAATTCTGACTCTTCACAAAGGATATAAGGCTCTAGCAAAAGCATTTCTTATGATCCCTTATATATTAATATTAGATAAACTAAATTAGGTACAAATATAACTGGAATGACAATAAAACAAAACAAATAAAAAAACTCCTTAGGTTATACAACACAGGGAGTTGGAATGAGGGAATATTTACAGACTCAGAACACAACCAGTGAAGTACTGCACATTTTGGTGTTGGGCCCTTTACTATATGGTCTCATCTTTTCAGATATAAAACTAGGCGGCTCTCTGTGGATGACAAGATATGCAGATGACTGCAACGTGAAAAGCATTGTTATTCCCACTGCAGATGTAAAGGTGCAGCATGGACTGATTATGCTTTGTGCATTAATGGAACTCTAATACCAGTCTTCAGATCATTGTAAAGGAAATTATTATCCTGAGTTCTGGGGGAAAATGATGTCAGTTTTATTATGGGGAGTCTGTCATAATGCACCAAAGCACATCTATTAGCAACAATCTTTAACTTTGATCACAATGGCATGGAATGCAGTTGCAGTAGTGCCTACAATACTATTTGAAATATGATGAGTGAGTGAAATGAATATGTCACTATATGCATCAATGATTAAGCCAGTTATAGAGTACAACAGATTTTCTTGTAATCTAAGCAAACACTTGCATAGCTGAAGACATTCAAAATGTTATTTTATTTCATTTATTTTTATTTTACATTTGTTGACTGGGATAGTCCAACTGGATGCATGTCCATTTTCAGCGGAGGCCCGGGGAGAAAAGCTCCAAGGCTAAGCAGATACAGCATTACATAATACCAGCATTACATATTATAAAAGGGCTATTTACAGTGATTACATAAGTAAGCAAGTTAAAGAAGTTCCACAGGTTAGAGTTAATCCCGAGCATAAGTCAGGATTAAATTAAATTACACAGTAAGATGGTTAAGAGATTTTTACACATTCTAGAGAGAGTTAGCCAGGCTTGATACAGTGACGTAGCCAGTTAAGTGCCAAATGTTGTAAACATTATCGTTATCACAAAGTATGGGAACTATAACATTTAAGTTCCTCAGTCTACCCATTGTTATATATGCTCCTGAAGGATAACCTATGTGTAATGTACAAGTAACTTTCAAACTCAGTTCTTTTTGGAACATTGTATCTGGGACATAGGACCCAAGCTTATTAATAAATATAAGCAGCAGGAAAAGGAGAGTTTTCTTTGTGGCACACTGTCTTCCTGGAATATGAACCCATAGCTCTACCAGGTAAACATTACACATTTCTGTATTCTTAAGAAATAATGAAATGATGAGAACAGTAGCAAACTGGCTGACTGATAGAACCCACCTAATCAAAATAGGGGAAGCCACCTCAAGCAGTAGACCCGTAATGAGCGGCGTACTCCAGGGATCGCTCTTGGGACCTCTGTTATTCGGGATATACTTCTCTGAGGTGCGGGCCAAAACCAGTGGGCTATGGCTGACCAGGTTTGCAGATGACTGCAAGCTGGGCATAGTCATCAATTCCCCAAGTGATGTGGACGTCCTCCAAGAGGGTCTCATCCAAACAAATGACTGGTGCCAGAAACATGGCCTCAAGCTGAATGCCAAAAAATGCATCATCATTATCATCCCCTTTGGGGAGAGTGATGTCCCCACATATTATCACATTAATAACAACATCCTAAGTACACAATCAATAGTGAGGGATTTGGGCACACAGGTTGATAGCAACCTGACTTTTGACACCATGTTGCTTCCGTTATACGGAAAGATATCTACATGGCCCACCTCATAAGTAAGGGTATCTCATCCAGGGACAAAGAGGTCATAACATCCCTGTATTCTTTCCTTATAAGGCCAATTATTGAGTACAACACCCCCTTCAGCATGTACCTCACAAAGCATATGCAGCAGCTGGAGAGACCACAGAAGTTCCTCACCAGGAGAATCCAGGGCCTCAAACATCTAACCTACACAAATAGGGCTAAAAGCCCTGTCCCTCTACTCACTTTCATACAGACTCCTCAGCAGTGACCTCTGTCTGGCATACAAAGTAATCTCAGACCTCGCCTTGATGGGACTGCTGCATATCAGTAAGTCAAGCTCCACTTGAGCAACCCATACACGTGACCTTAACCTGGTCTGTGATATCAATAGAACTTGTTGGCAGGACACATTTGTGTCCCAGAGACTCCCCCATCTGTGGAATAGACTCCCTCTCCTCGTCAAGCAGAGTATCTCTTTATCCTTTTTTAAGTGCAACCTGGATAACTGGATAGGAAACAGAAAATGCACCCCTGGGTTTCCACCTGTGTCTCTGCTGGACAGGGGGCTTTGGGTGCTGACTTGTCTTTACATGGACTAGACTCTTGGCTAGGCTTATAAGGCCCTCAGGGCCAATAGCCTAGTAACCTCCTATGATCCTATGATCCTATAGGTTTATAAGACTATTAGGGATGTACCATACCTACTTCTATGTTATTTCTTCAAAAACTCATATTGTTAAAACCTAAAATATCAAACCTACATGAATGAAAGACAAAGAATATTAATTAAAACCTATGTTATTTGGGGTAAGGGGCAGTCACCCTTGAACCTCCTTTGTGTAGGCTACACCCCCTACACCCACTGCAGCTTATAAATGTCATCTCCAGTATTGCACAACAGCGAGGAAATGACAAATTCCCCCTCACTATCATATCACAACCTCCCATATACAGGTGCTGGCAGTATTCAATGTTATGAGGTTTCAATATTTTAAGCCTGGGGAAACAGACATTCAGCATTTTGAACTTTCAACCAAATGAATGGCATTCACCATATCCAGACTCAACAATATTTGAGCAAAGCTAAAAACATAGTGGGGCAAAGTAAAGACTGTAGATGTGTTTGAAGGATCTCCTTGGGATTGTTATGCATATTGTTTTCCCTCAGCTTGTCAGTATCATACATTAAGATGAATGCTTGGTCTTTTTTTACACTTTAGCCAGACATGGTGGGTTATTTTCAGGAAATCTAGGACAGGGTTGGTGATGCTATCATACTGTAGATGGAACTGAAAACATATTTTGATCTGATGTTAGTGATGGTTTCATATAAATATTGTAGGCTAGTTCATTTCCAGATGGTTTTTATTACATTTTAATGACTTTAAAACAGGGTTAGATTGGTATTTTTCTGGTTTGTGTTTAATTTTCTGTAGGGCTGTAGTTTTTATAATCTTGTTTTATGCCCTTCTGCTTCTCACCCATCATCATCTTTTATGTGGCCATCTGGTCCATCCATTCTCTCAGTGGCTTCATAGACAGCCCATTTGATTTCATCATAGGGCAATACCAGATATGGATGCATCAATCATGCAACTATTTGGTGTTTTCAGTGGGTTATAACCCCACAACTTGCATGGAATTCTGTGGGTTCAATTTACAATATCAGGCTCAATAAATGGATCCTACTGAACATGCCTGGATCCAGCTACAGATTTCACTGCTTGGTGAGAACATGTCTAGTCATGATCCAATCATCACTTTCATTTTATTCTCATCTCATGAAGCACCCAGTCTCTGCTAGGTATTAGTACAGCAGCAGGCCTATCTGTCCGCCCCCTTGATGGGTAAGTTAACTTCAGCCACTCCTTATCATCCTCCCTGAGTAACCCCATCCTCTAGTACCTGAGCAGCTAGTTAAAGTCGAGTCATCAGGGTCATGGTCGGTGTGCGGTATACTCAGGTTGTAGTACTTTTGTATACTCAGGCCGTAGTACTTTTGTGTTTTAATATGTTTTCATTGTATTTTTGTATGTGGGTTCTTAGCACTGATTTTCCTCTTTTCCAATTAAATGGTTTCACTCAATTAGAATGAAACTATTTAATAGATATGCTAATGTTAGCTTTGTAGGTTCATAGGAGGTTACTAGGCTAATGGATGTAGAGACTTTATAAGCCTAGCCATGTTAATCTCAGATTTCCCCAATTGTCCTTAGCTCAATGGATGGAGCATTTTGCAGATCAGTCCTGACTTCCCCTGTCCATGAAGGACATGGGTGCCACCCATGGGGTGAATTTGTTGTCACCCATCCATTTGTCCAGGTTGCGCTTGATTAGGGTCATTGAGAACCTCTGCTTCACATGAATTGGATGTTTATTCCAGAGCAGCAGCAATCTCTGGGAGGCATACCTCTCTCCAGCATGTTCTGTTAATGTCATTGGCAAGGTTGAGATCCCTAGAGCAAGTGACTCTAGTGACATTTGATTTATGGATGTGTAACATTTCCGTCAGGTCAAGGTCAGAGACTGTCCTGCAGGCCAGGCACAAGTTGCCTCTCAGTAGCCTATTTGATACAGAGTACTGTGACAGGGCTTTCAGCCTATCCACATAGGTCATAGTTTGGAGGCCCTGTATCTTCTTAGTGAGAAACCTCTACAGCCTTTTCAGTTGTTGCAGGTGTCTGGTGAGATACATGCAGAAGGGAGCATTGTACTCTATTAATGGTCTGATTAGGGTGGAGTAAAGTGGGGTTATAACATCCTTAGACCTGGATGCAATGCTATACTTATGAGATGTGCAAGTGTAGAAGGCTTTCCTTACCTCAGTGAATACCTGGTGGTCAAATTTCAGATTACTGTCAAACTGTGATCCCAGATCTCGCACCACTGAGTTTGAACTTAGAGGGGTGTTGTCAATATTGTAATTAGTGGGGAATTCCACTTTGCAAATGGGATAATAGTGCACATTTTTGCATTTAGTGTTAGACTGTGATTTTGGCACCACTCATTTATTTGTGTTAGCCCCTCCTGTAATATGTTAACACCATTGGGGGACTCAATGATTGTGCCTAGTTTACAATCTACAGTGAACTTAGTAAGACAAAGGCTGTCTACTTTAGCCTGGACGTCCAAGAAATAGATTCCAAATTGTAAAGGGCCCAGTACAGATCCTTGCAATATGCCACTGATGATGGGTCTACTGGTAGAGGTGGAGTAACCAACTATGACAGTATGTGTTCTATTGGTGAGCCTATTAGCTACCCATCTAGTGATGTAAGGGTTAACACCTAGCTGGGATAGTTTTTCAATGATACCCAAGTGGGGAATTGTGCTAAAAGGCTTTGTCTAGGTCCAGATAGGCTGTATGCACTGTCTTACCTTCATCCAGGGCTTTGGTGATTTTCTCAACGAAGTCTACCAGGTTCAATAAGCACGATCTACCCTTAATGAAGCCAAACTGGGTTGGGTCTAGAGTCTGAAAGTCACCTATATTCTTGTTGATAAGGTCCATGATGATCCTTTCCATGGCCTTGCAGTTGAGGCTGGTTAGACTTATGGGTCTATAGTTCCCAGGGTTGGTTGATGGTCCCCCTTTATGCAGCAGGATTTCTGTTGCTGTTCTCCAGTCTGCTGGTACAAAGCCTGTTCTCAGGCTGTGGTTAAAGAGAACGGTAAGTGGGTCAGCTAGGTACTGTTTTAGATTGCGTAGTAAGCAACTTGGGATGTTATCTTTTCCCATTGAGGTCATGTTTTTGGCCTTGGAAAGTGCAGATATGACTTGATCTCTAGAGATACTAGGTAGAGAACTGGTGTCAAGTATGCTTTGGGTTATGGCTGGTGGAGGGGGAGGTGTGAAGTTTGCAGCAAATCTGTCAGCTATCAGGTTAGCAATTTACTCCAGTTCAGTGTGAGTGGTTCCATCTACTACCAATTCAGCACATAGCTGGGCACTCCCTTTTAGATTTTGGATGTAGTTAAAGAATGCTTTATGATTGTCCTTGGATAGGAATGCTATGTTAGCTTCATAATTAGCTTTAGAGGACTTTACAAGACTTCTAGTTTGCTTTTTCAGTCTTTAGAGGGAATTCTTCCTCTGCAGAGGTAGTTGCCATGTGTACTTGGACATCAGTTTCATCCTTTTGTTATGCAATCTCTTTATACTAGATGTACATCAAGATGGCTGGTTTGTTTGGGAGAGCCTGGTTTTAATCTGGTCAGGTACAGCCAAGTCTATACAGCTGCTGAGATGATTATACAGGACATTTGTGTACATCTTTGCATTGCAGTAATTATTGCCTGTGATTCCAAGGGATATAAAACTTTTTATACCATCACTTGGTAGGCTGTAGTTTGCTTTAGAGAAGTTCATTAGTTTTTTACTTCTGTGGGGGTGTGGAGTCCAATAGTTACTTCAAATGAGATGGATTTATGGCCCAACCTTACCAGGGTGGGCATCACACAGGAGACAGTGCAGTGACCACCCATGTTTGTGAGTACTATGTCAAGGATACCAGAGCCCCCTCTGGGTGTACAGAATATCTGTTCCAGAGCATTTCTATTGACAAAGTCCAGAAACCTCTGTGTGAGAATGTTTGAGCTTGTGTATGTTACCCAGTCGATGGAGGGGATTATTGAAATCTCCCATGACTATGGTGTTGGGCTGTATAGCAAGTGACTCCAGTAAGTCCAGGTAGACATTCTGCCTTTGCTATAGTTAATTTTGCATGGAACAGTACAAGAGAGTCATACTGTTTGAACAATCTCGACGTGTTGTTGTTGTTGTTGTTGTGTCTTTTGGCTTTTCCCGGTTAGGGGTCGCCACAGTGGAACTTCGGTCCGCTAATGATTGGCAGTAGATTTTTACGTGCTGAGTTGCCAGGACTGACGCACAACCTTCAACGAAGGTATGCCCATTCAAGCATGTCTCCACACAGAAGACGCTCTAGCTGAGAATCGAACAGGAGAATGTCTTACTGTGAGGCGACAACGCTACTGCAGCACCACCACCGCAGTTATGGCCTTAATGAAGATGCCTACACCTCTACCTTTGGTTCTTTCATTCTGAGGTCTGAAAGTGTGGAAGGCATTGTAGCCTTGCACAGTTGGGGTGCTGTCTGCAGCCTTGAACCATGTTTCATTAACTGCACAGACATCAGCATCTTCTTAAGGTGAGGAATGCTTCCAGGGAGTGAAATTTCATGTTTAGACTCCTAGCATTAAGAAGCAGAATCTTGTGTTTGTCTAAAGTGGATTTTGCTATGTAAAACTTTTGTTGTTATGACATTGCCTAAAAAGGCACTATGGGGGAGACATTCACCTTAGCCATTATCCGAAAACCTAGGGGAGATTGGTGTAGAGCATCTCTGGCAAAGTAGTGTGGCCTGCGGACCATGTCTTCCCAGGCTGGCAAATACCTGATCCCCCTGGAATGACACCAGAAGCTAAGCCCGTTGTTGAAGCCAATCATTTTTTGTTTATATTGTGGCATCATCCTGGGTGAAGGTAGAATGCTGCTTAGGGCTAGGGTCATAGCTGCCTAGGACATAGAGTCTAAGAGTTCAGTCATGTCTCTCTTCATATAGTCCAGGGAGGTACATCTCAAGTCATTCATCCCAACATGAACTATGACTGAGTCATAATGATACTTATTGTTGAGTGACCTGAGTGCATGTGTGATCTGACAGATCCTGGGACCTGATAGACAGCTGACTGTGAGCTTCTCCTTGTCCAGCCTGGTGAGGGGGACATCTGTGTGTCTCACTATGGAGTCTGCTATGACCAAGGCATTAGGTTTTTATGTGTTTTGCCTTAGGGGCTTATTTGGTGAGACACTGATATATGTGTTGTTATGTGCAGTGGTTTCTATGCATTTTGAGGTGTGTGCAGATAATTTGCACTTGGGAGGTCTCTGATCTTTTGGTAGGTTACTAGTGAGTACTTCCACATATGTGGGTTTATGTGTTGTATCCTAAACTTGTGTGAGAGGTGAAGTGTGTGAACGACAACCTGTTTGATGTCTTGTTTTATGTTATGTGCGAGGATTGTTTCCAATTTGATAGTGTAATTACATCTCTCACATATGGTATTTGTTTGTTTCAGCACTAAGTGGTTGTCAGTATACATGAGCCAATTACTACATTGCCTCAGGATGCCCAAGTCAATCAGGCTGGACAGAGAAAGTAAAGTGACCACCCATAATGGTAGGTTTATATCGTAGTACTGTTGGGGAGTGGGTAAGTTAGATCAATTTATGATGTAGGAATAACAGAGGGGCTTATTCTGTTGATGGGTTTAGGGTGAAGAGCTGTGGCGATGCTACTCACTGTGAAGCTGAGTTGCCTGCAGAGTAACAGGGGACTTGGGAGGGTTCTACTGACAGACGTTTAGGGAAAATTTAAGTTTCCAGGCATTTGCATCTATACAGGGCAGTACTAACCCCCGCTGTGCGAAGTGCAGCTATACGCAAATGCAAGGCTTAAATACAGGAGAAATTCAACAGTTTTAAGGCAAACTACCAATGGAAAAGCCTCAAACTGAGCTTTTCTCCAACAGTCCCCAACTCAGATAGAACCTGAGCTACACACGTCTGCCATAAGGGTGCAGGGAGGTCCTGTTAACGTAAGATGGCTGGTTTAGAGCACAGTGATACCAAACAGTTTAGATTCAGCAAGTCTGAATCTAGCCTATGCTATATAAGGCATTAGTACGGAATTTCAAAGCAGAAAAAATGCAGACACAGTCAACAAAAATGAAGCAGCAATTCAAATAAATACAGTTAACAAAATGCAATACAGGCTTTAAATATACTTATTTTTCAGTTGTTTGCAGCGGATGTTGTTTTTTGTGTTTTGTTTATAAGGATGATGATTTTTATCCCTGGCATTCTGCATTTATCTTTTTGTATCTTTGGTAATTTGACTTTTTCCCCATCTAAGTGAAAGGAAAAGCAGAGACATTTTTGTTATTATGATAGTGTTGGTGTGCATTTAGTTTCTTCAGAGTTTGATTATTTCATTATGATTTTATGTGTTTCAGTTGTGATGATTTTTGTGCATGCATGTGTGTGCCTGTGTGTGTGCGTGCGATGTGCGTGCATGTTTGTGTGTCTGTGTGTGTGCATTTGTGTGTATTGCATGTATGAAACACAGCACACACATATATGTATGCATATAATGCATAGGAGAATGAATATCCACTGAATCTTTTTTTCTGATAACAGACACATTGGTTATGTACATGTGTGTGTGTCAGACTAAACTATTGTACTGATAAGAATGTGTTGGTCAGTAATGCATACAAAACATTATGGAGCAATGCAGTTAAAGCTGTTTCCTTCTTAATACTGTACTAAGTAGCAACTTGGGTATAGTTGTTTTATAGAGAGTATTCATGAACTTACCTCTGAAGGTTCTGCTATAGTGCCTTGAAAGTTAACTGTATGATTTTCATTCATGAACAGGTATTATTAGAGTGGAGATCAGAAATGCAGGTCATGATTAAAGAGGTAAACATAATGACTTAGTTACTGAAGGGGTGCTGTGAATGCAAGGCAGTTTTAATATTTGTTTCCATGGATGTAGTTAGCACTGGGTGGGACGTGCAAAGGGTGGTACAAACAGAGGTCAGTACATTTAAGGATAGGCTGGAATATAGTAATTCAAGGTCTGGAAATGAACAACAGTAAGTAGATGGCAGTATGGTGAAAATATAATAAAGGAGGAGTGCAATATTGATGCAGTCATTAGATGAGAGGGTGGTGGTTAATACTTATTTAAGTAGGTGTCTCATAGTAACAGGTATTAGGTGGTAGGATGGTGAAGACTCTATAAAAGTAGGCATGTGAGTAACAGGATTATTAGATGGCAGGATAGTGGAGATTATATTAAAGTGAGAGTGTGATAGTGACTGGGTTATTAGATGGTATGATGGTGAAGAATATATTCAAGCAGATGTGTGATGGTCACAAGGTGGTTAAATGTTAGGATGGCAGAAAATATATTAAAGTAGGTGTGTGACAGTGACGTGGCCATTAGATGTTAATCTTGGAAGCAGGTTTATGGATTACCACAGGAACATGGATTTTGATGGAGGAATAACTCATCATTTCTGGGAGCCTTTTTGGAGATAAACTGTTTCAGATATATCACAGACGTACATCACAATAAGAATAACCTGTAAACACAGCTGGGAGCATAGAAGAGTAACAGTAAATCCTGTAAAATTTGGGATGGGTGCTGACTGGTCCTACTTTAACATTGTATAGGTCTTAAGCATAGAGTTAGCCATAATTTCTTCTTCCCAGTGAGGCCAAGAGATTAGTTTTCATTACTTTTCTCATGGAAAGAGATGAATCGGTGATTTATCAGAAGTCAAATAAATGTGAGGCTCCCCATATGCTTACAGGACATATAGTTCCTAAACATGCACAAATGTCAAGAAAATGTTTGGTATTCAGCATTGTTAGCATTGAATTTAAAAGAACACTTAGAAATTTCAAATG